>NC_134833.1:117716777-117923987 GCF_004210375.1 Tachypleus tridentatus | reverse complement strand
TTAGTAATTTTGAACAACTATGTTATCTTAATTCATCTGTTTCTAGAATTATTTAAATAGGAAACCCTTATGTCATTACGAAATGACAAGCATAAAGCAGAAAAAATATTTTGTTTAAACATCAGACAAGAATATTATCCACACTATCTGTTTTCAAAGTAGATCACCTAAGTATTTTTCCTTTCATGATTAATTTATTACACCATCCTTCTTAAATGGCAAATTATAGTATTACAACTGTTTTTATAATCCCAGAAATTTCACTTCTAACTAAACTTGATCGCTAAAGGAACTGAGTTTTAAATTCAAAAGATCTGGCCACTTCTATCTTTTGGCCAACTGGATTTTGTCATTTAGACATCTATATTATAGTCACTTGATTAAAGATGTGTTATATATATATAAGAGAAGTAATAGAAAATAACTAATCAAGAATGTACCCTTTACTAACATAATTTGTTTTATTGGTGGAATATTAAACCTCTTGCCTACAGTGAAGCAGCATATGAATAATACATTTTTTTACTTTTACTTAAAGAAAAATGGTGTTTACAGAATTTTCAACACAAGAAAAAAGTTTTCATGAACCACAAAGTATTTTCTTTTTTAACACTGAAAGCTATACACCTGTTTTCTAAGACTGAGGTAGAGCAACTTTCTCATTTAATCTTGTGATAGCTGTGAGGTACACTCCTAACGGATGTTAGAATTCAGGTTTAACCCTATCAGCCCTTGCCCAAGGCAGCCAAATTGTCCCTTGGCCTGAGTTCCACAGCAAAAATTAATAAAATCACAGTGTCAGAGAAACAGAGATTACATGAAAACTATTACACGCAAACACATAAAATTTTAGAAGATAATCTGTAATAGGTTTACCTTTAATACAGTACCAATATTGGACCTTGTTCTGCCAGTCTTCCCAGTATGTTTAACTGAATTTGATGCGGAGATATTTTTGGAGAGGGAGCACCAAACTCAACTCTTGACCACTTTGAAAGGAATGTCCTCCAAGGTGGTTTATTTTATATCTGAGGTGTTTTTCACTACACATAACACATATGATTTTCAGACATGCATTCATTGTTACCATCAAACTGTAAATCAGTCTCTGGTGCAAAAAAAAATATTACTTCAACTTGCACCTAAAACATCTGCATCACCCATACCATCAGCCGATGGTTTGAGGCCTATCATCATTACTTTCAGATTCTTCTTCTAAATTTTCTTCATCTTTAACTGATCCCAGGTCATCCTCAGGATACGTTCAGTCGAATTCCTGTGCATCTTCATCTGATTCATTTGTAAACATCCTAGGCTTTTGTCTTTTCTCACTAGAAGTGATTGGTTCCAGAAAGCTACGCTACATGGTAAAAAACTAGCAAATATTTTTACAAAAACAACAAAATTGTAAGTTAGTAAGGGAGCAGACAGGGCACTCACAACAGCCAGCTCCATAGAATAGAGTTGAGATGAAAGGTAGGGCTGAAGTGGTATGAATGTTGAAGAAAACACTCAGATTTACAAAGTATTGGTGAGGATGAAGGAAGGACCTCTTCAAGGTGTTCAACCATTGTACCTGCACATCTTAGAAAAGGAGCTGACAAGAAGGACCATTCAACTCCTGTTTGGAAATGGCAATAAAACCAGTTGTCCACGTACATGTGGAAGCTCAGTCCCCAGGGTATAAATTCGATTCCATAATAGGCAAAATGGCAGCAGTAAAACCCACGTGGAGCATGTACAATATCATTGGAGTAACAGAACAATGGTTGCTTCAGGAAAGACACTAAAGTGGCCAGGAATCCCGAGGAGGAAAGAAAAACCACGTGTAATAAAAGACATGACAAACAGTGGTACCGAGAAAAACGAGACTCATAATCACACTTGGAGAACACTGGGTCTCGCAAAATGAAAGGCAAAATCATGTTGAACAGAAGCTACCCAAGACAACAAGGTACAGTAATAATGTACCTCAAACTCAACTATCATAAAAGCAAGGCCATAGGAATGACCTATATATACTAACTCGGGTGACGAGATCACGAGAATATAGCATTGTTATCCATAAATGACCAAAAGAGAAGTGAAGCACATGTGTAGGGCCATACCAGACAGTTAACATAGAAAAAAGTCACCCAGTATTGTGCAATACATAATTAATCCACAAACCCATAAACCATTTACAAATTTGTATGAACGTTTAAGTTCACAATTTCTCATAGGATTAGCCTTTTGTGTGTGAATAAAACGTTCACCTGTGCAAACTTAACTCAAAGGAGCAATATAATTTATAAAAGCGGTTTTTGTATATTTAACAAGTCATTTAAAGTACACGTAGGTCCGGCATGGCCAGGTGTGTTAAGGCGTTCGACTCGTAATCTGAGGGTCTCGGGTTCGAATCCCCGTCGCATTAAACATGCTCGCCCTTTCAGCCGTGGAGACGTTATGTGTGACGGTCAATCTCACTTTCGTTGGTAAAATAGTAGCCCAAGAGTTAGGGGTGGGTGGTGATGACTAGCTGCTTTCCCTATAGTCTTGCACTGCTAAATTATGGAGGGCTAGCGCTGATAGCCCTCTTATAGCTTTGCGCGAAATTCAAAAACAAACAAACAAATATAGTACACGTAAAATGTGGATGGTTGTAAAAGTATGTATATAAAAAATTGAATATCGTTAATGCAATGCTATCTGTAGTGACTTGACAAAAATTACATTAGATAATTTCTAAACATCAGTCTGTTTCAGGTAGCCTCTTACTTAACCAGTTATCCAACGTTCAAATAAAATATATCAAACTCCCAGTTATGTAACCTCCACGAAATTTAAGCATACAAGACTGTTAAGTTATAAAGTGCGTCTTCAGCTATTATTACAGTTAATTTGTTTCACACAAAGATTTTTGTTGGTTTTTTAATTTCGCACAAAGCTACTTGAGGGCTATCTGTGCTAGCCGTCCCTAATTTAGCAGTGTAAGGCTATAGGGAAGGCAGCTAGTCATCACCACTCACCGCCAATTCTTGGGATACTCTTTTATCAACGAATAGTGGGATTGACCGTCACATTATAACGCCTCCACGGTTAAAATGGCGAGCATGTTTGGCGCGACTGGGATGCGAACCCGCAATCCTCAGATTACGAGTCGCACGCCTTAACACGCTTGGCCATGCCGGGCATTTTCACACAAGAAAGAAGTAATATAAACCACACTAATCCAATATCTAATACATGTAGTCTCGTTATTCTTTCCTTGAGATTATTGTTATTCATAAGGCATTCAAAGCATATTGAAGCGATTTAGAGAAAAACTTTTAAGTAAGAATTTTTTAGTGCAAACATGTAAACAAAATCTCACAAAGTGAATAAATTGATATTTCATCAAGTTCAACGTGTGTGAGAGGTATGAAAGTTTGTGATTACACAATAACCTAATTAGTTGTTTGATATTATCACTCAGAAGTTTAAAGTTAATTCCACTGTGTAAAATGTCCACTAGGTTATTTATTCCTTTCTTTTACGGTACAGTTATTTTTAACATGAGTAACAAACGTTAAAATTCAGGTACAATTATCAATATTTACTAACTAAAAATGTAACACAAAGAAGCCAATCAAAGATAAAGCCAGAAAAAGGGCTTTATGCAATAGATAGAGTATATCTTGTTAGACAGAGTATCCGTTGTGCAACTCGATGCGCTTATAAAACAAAGTTTCCTTATGTAGTGTTCTGGATTTATTGAATAGTGTATCCCTAACAGGGCATACTTTTGGATAGAGTATATAACATGGTACAGTTACTGGACACGAAATTCTTATCCAACCTAGTACACTTACTGGTTAGAGTATTCCCAGCTAATATGGTAGACCTCCTCATCAACTTTATTCAACTGAAATAGTTGCTTGGAAGGGCAACATACCCACAGCAGTTGATGTTCGTTCCCCAACAAATAATAATTTCGACTTGAGGTTTATTTTTTAGAATATTGCCTCTATATGATCAGATTTGCTTCTCAGTTGATATATAAAAGTTAGTGGCTTATTAAATTTTATTTCTAGTTCTGTCTTTCAAGAATATTTACCTCACTTTAAAGTTGGCTCTTCTCAAATGTTGATTACATTTTTTACCAAATAATGCACCGTGTGATAAATTCATGAATTTTAAATGACTAATATCTTTCAAATTTACTTTTAACAATTTCCGGTTGTCATATCAAAATTGTTGTTTTTAAGCTGCAATCGGGGATATTTGTGTTCTTCCCAAATAAAAAGATATGTTTCTCTCTCCATATATATGTATATATATATATAGCCTCTGAGGTTTGAACCTTTTTTTCTTGATAAATAGTAATAAGAACTAAAATTTCGCTATTAAATGATATTCATTCATATTTTGATTTATTTATTCAGTAAGTGCTCACAGTGGGTTAGGGTTTGTTATCACAGTGATAGTTATTTATTAGCAAATAATTATAAAGAGCTACACGAGGGCTATCTGCGCTAGCCATCCCTAATTTAGCAGTGTAAAGCTGAAGAGAAGGTAGCTAGTCATCACCACTCACCGCCAACATTTGGGCTATTCTTTTACCAACGAATAATGGATAGACTGCGCGTTATAACGCCCTCACGGCTGAAGGGGCGAGTATTGGTGCGACAGGGATTCGAACCCGCCACCCTCAGATTACCAGTCGAGTGCCTTTACCACTTCGTCATACTGGTCGTCGCTGTTCATTCCTTCGGTTACACCAGATGTAAGCCAACATCCGAAGGTGCAAAAAGAGGCTGTAATGGTTTGATAATTTTTTGAGAAAAATGTGGCAGTTAATGATTGGGTAAAAAATTATAATTATTTACGGCAGTTAGACGCAGAAAGAATATATTAATCAAGGTTTCAATGAGAAAATCAAAAACGAATATTAGGCCTAGGCAGCTGTTACCTCTGTGGTGCCAAACCTTGACTTTTATTTGCCACAATTCCAATAATAACACGTATCTCAGGTTTCCACACGAAACTAAATCTGCTGTTGTCGTAGATCCTCAATCCAGTCTAAAGGTGACGCACGTAATATGATTGGGTCACGGTAATCAGTACTTTTATTGACTCTTTTTTTCTAACTGTTTCTCCTCTCAGATGAGACATTCTTTTGTTATATTTATTTTTCTGGTTTTGGTAATGTTAGTTACTTCACCGAGGAGAATGTTTTGGTTCTGAAGAATTAATTTAGCATTAGGTTATCGATAAATGATACATACAAACATATGCATAGACAGCAGATAAACGATATAATTTAAGTGTCTGTACTATGTAAGTAACAGGTTGTCAAATTTTATGTGCCGCTATGGCCTGGTGCTTAGGGCTATCGACTCGTAATCTGAAGGTAGTGGGTTCAAATCCCAGTCACACTGAAAATGCTTGCTCTTTCAGGCGTGGAGGTGTTATAAAGTGACAGTCAATTCCATTATTCGTTGGTAAATGAGTCGTCCAAGAGTTGGCACTGGGTGGTGATGACTAGATGCCTTCTCTACACTATAACACTTTTAAATTAGGGGCGAAAATTTGAAAAACAAAGGTATTTTATTAATCTATTTGAGTGAGACTTTTTAAAATGTAAACTTACAATCTACGTAAAAGGGCTGAAAGCCGAGAGTACAAGAGTTCGGAGTACAAGAACATGCGCCACAAGAAACATTTTTATTGAATGAATCAAGATCGTGCAGTTTTTATGTGTTCTTCATTTTTGTGATGCCGATAAACTACTAATCTGATGAAATTGTGAAAGTTTTGTTACTTTTGTGTGTGAGAGTGAGAAAAGGCCCAGATTAGTGAATATTTGTAGCTGTGGTACAATACAATCTATATTATTCTCTTATGAGTATTTTATTAGAAGAAAAACGCAGTAAATTCCTTTTGTTGGTTTAACTGTTACCCCTTTTTTTATGTGCAATAAAATATTCATAGCTATTTTACTCCAGTAGCTCAACGGTAATTCTGAGGTCGAGGTATAGAAATCGAGTTTCTATACCTGTATTGTGTATAACACAGGTAGCCCACTGTGTAGTTTTGTGATTAACAGCGAACAAGGAAAATCTTTCTCTGTTTTTAATTTTTAACACTTCGTTACTCAGTAGTTCATCAAGTAAATATGAGAAAATTAACAGACACTAGGGTTCGTGAAGTAACCTTCGGTGGTAACTTTCCAACTGGTTTAGAGGTTTGTCTCAAACAGAATCTTATGTTCAAATCTCCGTGCAGTTGAGATTTTCTTTTCACTTTTGTAAATTATTATGTCTAGAACAATGTGTAACGGGCTTACTAATACATTTCTGTTTTAATATCAATGTTTCTTTAAGTTAAATTTATAAATATACTTAACTTCCCACCTATTCACTGAAGTTGTAGAAAATACTTCAATGTAAGAATCAACAATATATACCTGAATGTAAACTCTAGTGTGTCGTCTAAATTCTTGCGTAAACTGAAGTTTCGAGAAATTCATTCTCACGCCTATATACATATAATGAACGCGACGCGCCAAGAGACATTATATATACTCTTGGTTTGCTGCATTTTATATACTATAAACCTGAGGAGCTATAGCTGTGATTAACTCTTGTTAATCTGGAACTTTAGATATCTTAAAAGAAACGTTTATAAATTTCTAACACTACAAATTAATTAATTTCAACTGGAAAACGCCATTAAAAATCCCAGTAAAACTAACTGGTCTTCGTCTTCCCTACTTCTTTCAAAGTCTGATGGTTCGGTTAGATTCTATGCAGACTTTCGCAAAGTAAATGCTTTCACGAAGACAAATTCCTATCCTATACTATTGTATTGTTAAAACGGAAAAGGCAGATATACTGCGAAGTAGGACCCACTAAAGAAATACTGGGCTGCTCCTCTAACTGACATGACAAAAGAAATGTCTGTTTTTGCCTCTCCTATTGGATGATACCAGTACAATGTAATGACTTTTGGGATGAACAATTCTTAGGCACCTTTTTAGTGAATGATGAATGAATGTTTCAACAGTCTATCACATGTTGGAATTTATGCTGGTGATATTGTGATTTAAAGTGCAACCTGGGAAGAAAATTTATATGTTTGTTAAGAAACTCGAGACAGCCAATTTCACTGTAACTTTCGCAAAAAGTGACTTTTGTAAAACCAAAGTTGTTTACTTAAGTCATTTGGTAGACAATGGCCAAATTTCTTCAGTTCAAGTTAAATTTACTTTTTTGTGAATTATCCAACTTCATTCAACAAAAAGGTTTCATGGGAGTTTTGGGAAGGGCTAGTTATCAGAGGATTTTTTTAAAACATTTTTTTAAAACACGAAAATATATCGTGTTTTAGGGTTTTTTCAGCTTCGAAATATTGAGATTGCTGTAGAATAACCACCAAGTGCGGGGCGAAGAGAAAGGAAATTTATGAGCGCCCCTTCTCAAATTCACTAAAAAACTGTATTAATAAAGCAAAATACAGTGTATTGTCAATTAATTAATAGTTTCATCAGTGTCGAACTTAGTTGCGACTGAATTTGCAGCTTTCGAGCTATTTTATTAAAAAATGATCACGGAAATAATGTTAAAAGTCACTTCGGATCAAATTTTGATAAGTATAAAAACATCCAACTGAAAATAAAAACGTTTTTGTTTATCATGTTAATTAATGGAAATACAACTTTAAATTAACATAATCACCATGATAATGAATAAAACTAAATAGTGAACACAATTAAGTTGAGAAAAGATGTCGACACATAAGGTATTAATCATAGTAAACTTGTGAAACTGGTTATTTCAGTGGTTAAAATCTTACGTGAGGTCTTAAATAACGCTGTAAGTTTAAAAATTAGAAATAAGTTCAAACAACGTAAAATATTAAAGTTAAAAACTGAGATAGACAATGTTGTAATAAATTTAAGAATTCACGCGAGAATGAGAAAGGAAGTAGATAGTGTACGAATACAGGGTTTGTTGAATTCTTAGATTAATGTTCACTAAAAAGATCAAAAAGTGACAGTATTATTACTAAGCAGATATTTTTCTTGTGTTTCTATTCCCTTAATACGTACGAAACTTAATGCATATATCTTTCTCTATATATAACGAAATCACAAAAAGCTTTGCACCTGTAAAAACAACTCACAAAACATTACAATCCTTGAACTCTTCTGTTTTGTATTTTTTTCTCTATCTGTTAATTATTGTTTTCATCTATCCGTTTTGTGACTTCAACGAGATTCTAATTAATTGTTTGTTTTTGAACTTTCCGCAAAGCTACATGAGGGCTATCTGCGCTAGCCGTCACTAATTTAGCAGTGTAAGATTAGATGGAAGGCAACTAGTCATCACCACCCACCACCAACTGTTACGCTACTCTTTACGAACGAATAGTGGGATTGACCATCACATTATACCGAAACCACGACTGAAAGGGCGAGCAAGTTTGGTGCGACATGAACCTGTGACCCTCAGATTACGACTCGAGCGGCTTAACCACCTCGCAATTCTAATTAATGATTTATTTAATTCCAATAAGAGAAATTTAGTATATCTTTGAAAATGTAATAATTTTTAGTGAATTTTATCCTGCTAAAATAAATAATTTAGAGAAATGTCGTATTATCCTATCCACTAAAAAAATTATAAGTTTATATAAATAATCATATATAGATATCTGCAGGAAAACATTTTATGAATGTACTTGCAGCAAAAAAGTACCCCCTAGTACAGCGGTATGTCTTCGGTTTACAACGCTAAGATCAGGGTTCGATTCCCCTCGTGGTCTGAGAAAAGGTCCTCCAAATTGGGGGTTGTGCAGTAGGCTAACAACCTACTCACTTAAAAACCATCCTGTTACAGAAACCGCAGCGATTGCGGCCATATGTTCCTTAAGGAATCAAGTGGCATATGATGATGACTTGCAGCAAATTTTTCAAATTTTCTTTTTGTGGAATGTAATAAAAATATTAGTTAAAAATATTTCCGAGTTTTTTGGTAGTGCTATCAGTAGTTAGTTTGTTTGAAGTTAAGCACAAAGCTACTCTCGATGTTACCTGTGCTTTACCCACTACAGATATCGAAAGCAGGTTTCCAGCGTAGTAAGTCCGTTGACATTTTCGATGTGCCACTGGGAGGCTCAAGAAATTAGAGGTAAGTTGGCAGAAGTAATAGTAGTCGAGTGTTTGTTTGTTTTTGAAATTCGCGCAAATCTACACGAGAACCATTTGCGCTAGCCATTTCTTTCACCAGCTGTTGCACCTCTTAAATTGTAAGCTGGATCTTCAACGTCTACCTCCTCTTCTGATTTGCTTCTTTCTTCAGAGGATGGCTGCTTTCTCTCTGGCAGAGTGGGTACAGGGAGCTCAGGGCATTGTGGCTCTGGGACGATGGATGATGGAAGGTCCAAATACATCATTACAGATGCGTTCTTACCAGCCTGATGTTTGGAAGCAATTGCTTGAATGGTCAGTGGGTTCACGTCAAATTCTTGGAATAGCGAACTTCATTGCTCTCTTTTCCCCTCTGTACCATCCTGCAAAAGAGCAAAATAAAATTGTTATTATGAAGAATAAATTTATTTCATCCACAACTAATGCGTACGAGGCTCATGCAAAAGATTTTATTTGTAATATTTTTCTATACTACTGGAAATTAAAAAATAAATTATAAGATATTTAAATTTAAAAGGTCTAAAAGTTGTATAATATAAAATCTTTCTATTCAAGCAAGTAACAATTGCCCGTCTTACCTTCAAGAGTTTTTTTGCAGTGCTCGCAGGTAAAATGAGATGCTTAGGAGATTTGTCTTGATCCTCGACAGGCATGCCGAAATATGCCTTGTAGGGTTCACACATTTTAACAGATGCTGTCACAGAGTACTTTTTCTCACTTGTCTTGATAAATTAGCACATACATAGTAGAATACGTCTGGAGAACGCTTGCAGCTTCCAGATGCCATCTCTGTTAAAATCAGATAGGTCTATGTATTCGCATAGGCAGCTAAAACTGAACTGAAGTGGTGAGTGGTGAGCCCCTGTATATATATATATTACTATGAAAAGTTCTAGAAAATTTTAAAAGGTTCTTAAAATTTTCGTAAGTTCTACAATATTCTTCAAACTTTTTGTAAGTTCGAGAAAATTCTCTATCAGTTACTCAGCGCTGAATCTATCTGGTATGTTTTGGAAAATGGGTAAATTTGAAAATTTCATTACCTAGGTCACAAAAGCAAAGTTTGAAGAGAAAAATAGGTCGTTTTCATTTATTTTAGGCATAAGCAATTGGGAAATAACACTTTCTGCCCAGGAACAAGAAAAAGTAAAATTTTGTTACTTACTGTTATAGATATCCGCTCTAAGACTTGAAACTAAACATGAAAATATCTACATTTATTGACTGACTAAAATTTGCGACGGGTTTTATTATGATCATGTTTTGTAAAAAGAAGCTAATTTATGGGTAATTTTGTTCGCCTTAGTTCGTTTAGAGACATTTATGCTAGAAAACTGTAATTATTTAATGATTAAAATTCATTTATATTCATTCTTAATTCGTAAAGAGTAAATGAAAGTGTTATTCGTACCAAAATATTATGCTGAGCTAATTTGATTGTTAGTTATACAGATCACATACTTCTTATTCCTGGTTTTCTAATATATGAATTCATTTCATTGAGGTCTTTAAGAGCTTTACCAACAGTAAAATATATTAAGAGAATCTCAATTATTCAAGCTCCAACTAATCCAAGCATACGTAACCGGAAGTTATTTGTAAGGCATTTAAAACATACTGATTTAATTTAAAGAAAAACCTTTAATTTATACTTTGCTAGTGAAATAGTATACAGGTAGTAAAAATCTTGTACTGTGTATATATATTAATATTTCAACAAATCTAACCGTATACGAGAGGTGCGAAACTTTGTAAATTTCATAATATATTATATAGCAATCTGATTACTTGTTTGATAATATTTTATTGAGCAAATGTTGAAAATTCATTCTTTTATGTGAAATTTTCATCAGTTTATCTATTCCTTTCTTTTACGGTATAGATATTTTCATCATGAGCAGCAAACTTTATAATTCAGGTACAATTATCAATACTTACTAATTAAAAACCTGAATTATAAAGCCAGTCAGCAGAACAAGCCAAAAGAAGGATTTTACGTATTTGGGTACACTAACTGTATTGTCTAACGTGGCACAACAATTAGATAGCCCCCCAGTATCTCTGTGGATTTAAAATGTTAGAAAACGGGTTTCGATACCCGAAGCGGGTATAGTACAAATAGCCAATCGTGTAGCTTTGTGCTTAACTTCAAACAACAACAACCTATTTGATAGAGCATCTATAAGTAACACGATACACTTTCTGTTTAGATCAAACTTTTGATCACCGTACAATTATTAAACGGGACATTTCCGTGTAACATTCTACTCTTATTGAATAGTGCATCCAAACTTATATAATAGAGTACATAACACGTAAAAATTACTTGACAGGAAATCCTTATCTAACCCACTACGCTCTTTATCAGTTTACATCAGTTGAAAAGTAACTGTTTGGAAAGACAACATACCCACATCATAACAATAATGTAAAACATAACCAATAGTGGGCGGAGATAAAATCAGACTATCATGTTGGCCAAGTACGACAGAAATAACGCTGGATACTTCAACAGTTGCAGTATGCAACTAACTGTTATCTGTAATTTCGGAATTGTTTCTTAAAAAGAACAATATTGACATCTAGAATGATGCTAGACGAATAGCCATTAATCTTTCGAGTTCGTATTTTACTAAATTGCTAAACTAAAGTAAAAGTTGGATTTTAAAGGTTATTTATAATAGTTGAATTTCATCTCCTAGCAACTAATAATTTTGAATTAAGACGTATGTTTCGGAGAAATAACCTTCATTGAATCAGTGAGTGGCTTCTCAAATTTAATTTTTAATTTTATGTTTGTCTCTACCAAATATTACTTTCAGTTTGAAAGTGGTTTATAACCAAGTATTAATTATTTTTTGTCGAATATGCAGCAGTATCCCAGGTTCGTGAATTATTAAATATTTCTCGGAGTTACTTTTAGCAAATAACGATTTTCATGTCAAATTTCTATATATATATATATCATCTGAAGTTTGAACTTTATTTCTTAATAAATAAAACTGAAAAACTAAAGTTCGACTCTTAATTGGTGGGCCTGGCATGGCCTAGCGCGTTAAGGTTTGCGCTTCGTAATCTAAGGGTCGCGGGTTCGCGCCCGAGTCGCGCTAAACATGCTCGCCCTCCTATCCGTAAGGGCGTTATAATGTACGGTCAATCCCACTATTCGTTGATAAAAGAGTAGCCCAAGAGTTGGCGGTGGGTGATGATGACTATCTGCCTTACCTCTAGTTTTACACTGTTAAATTACGGACGGCTAGCGCAGATAACCCTCTTGTAGCTTTGCACGAACTTCCAAACCAAAAAAAAATTAAATGTGCCGTTGTCTTTCTAAATTTTGAAAAAATACTGACTAATGTAAAACCTTTAGCGATATGAACAAAATATTGGTACGTTTTTGACAACTTTGTGACAGAAGTATCGGAAATAATTTTATCTGGTTTCTATATTTATGATTTAAAAATATATATGATAGTAACGTGTGAAACGCCGAAGTAGTAGCCATTTTAAACTTACAGATAATATAGTGCTATCAAATCCTGTAAAGGGGTTGAACTTTTCATTTACAATAAACAAGATTACTTGATAAAGTGATCTTAAATGACTACAGCAAGATGAAAGTGTTTGATAAAGACCCCACCTAAAAGAGAAAAAGTAAACTTCAAAGGCTCTTATTAAGAAAAACCAACAACATACTGCAATAAACTTATCCCGAACTCAACGTGAAAATTAACACTTTGTTAATAATGGTTATTATTATTAATAACTAGTTGTTATTAATAATAATATATAAATTGTTATATATTATATTATATAATATATAATATAATATTATATATATTATATATATATAAGATATATATGCATTATATATATGCAAGGTATATATAATATTTATATACGGTAAATACGTATAATTACCGCTGTGCTGTAAGGGGGTGAAGGAAGAGAAAAGAAAGTACATTCGCAAATCTTTAACTAATTTATTTTTCAATATATTCTAACGTACTTCACTTATTTAAGAACTGTATTTATTTCCGCACATTTTGAAAAATATTTATTAAATTCATGTTATTTATATTCAGTTGAATAATGGTATTTAAACGTTTTTATTTTAGGAGAGATCCAAAACAATATCACGAAGATTAGTATTTTAAGTCACGAAATCGCTTAATAAAATAATAAGAACAAAAGTATTGTGTTTATCATATACAGTTGGAAAAGTCTGATTCTCTCAACATTGAAAATAAGTACTACTGACATCAGTGATGGACATCATTTTAATATATGCTTAAAGTATACACAAGATTATTTATAATACCTTTTGACCCTGTAATTAATATTTTTTTTGTATTATTTATTTGGTGCAGGTAACAATAACTGAAGTGCATTTTAAAACTCGTTTCTTTCACCTTCCTCCATTACTCGTTGTTGCACACTGCAAAAGAAGAAAAACGTATCAATACTGCACTATGGTTGACCAATACTGTCATTTGGTTAGTAAATTGGTCTGTTAGATAATACACTGTACATATTTAAAATTTGAATTTTTTCTTATACGTATAACACATGTCAAAATTCATGCTATTTGAAAAAAATTGGAACAGTTTCGTCATGGTATAATATAAATACGAAGAAGTAGGAAAGTATCTAGTGTGCTATTTTATTTAGTTAACACAAGATGGCAGTCTCATAGATAAAATAAAGTTTCAAACTAGACAATTTTCATTTTTTCAACTAGAAATTACAACACGTTTATGTCGTAAAAAAAAACACATGTAAGCTTAATTGTTTAAAATTAAGGTACTTATAAAATGTATTATTGGAGCAAAAAGCTGTCGCCTTCTAGATTTGGGTATCGACGTGAGACAATATCACTACCACAAAATCTCCTCCAGCAAACCTGATCCTGTTTTATCCTTTTGTTGAAGATAAGGTACCATAGGTTTATTTGAGAAGCTAGCTGCTATAATAAGCTGTACACAAATTATATACAACGTTTTTAAATAACGACTGTATATTACTTATCGAATTGGAAATTTTACAGAATAGTAAGGTTGATCTTTTCAAGATCGATCATTTATATATTAATTGTGTGTCTCTTAACTTATTATAGTAAGAAACAGACCTGCACCTATTATTCCGGGATTTTTAATAACATTGTTCTGTATTATTAGAAACTATTATAACATCAGGTATAAACGTTTAAAACAGTAAAATCAATACTGATAATATAACTTACAAGCATCATGCCATGGTATGAAGTTAAAGGATTTTCGAGACGAGCATTTCAAAGATGGATTGCTAAAATAAACAATCATGGAAAGTATTTAATATAACGTTCCGCAAACCTCAAATTTCGAGCTCCACAAATTAAGACGAGATTTTAAATAACTGTAATATCATTGATTCTGACCAAAAAAAATCACGGTTTTCACAACTGATAATTATTTATCAAAATGTTTTCAATACAGTAATTATAAAAATGTTTGCTTTCCAAACTAGTTTTAGGGACAAACAAAATGAAAACAAGCACTTTAATCCGAATTGTTTTCAAAGTTAGTTGTTTTGCCAAATATACACGAGTTAAAAAAATATAGTAATTTTTATACATTTTTCCTTCTGTTATACTACCTTACATGTTATAAACATCATTAAAATTTTTTAACTGAACGGTTTTGTTTTCACATCTTTACAAAAGCAAATAAAACTTTCAGATTAAATTAATTAAGAAAATAATAAATAATTTATTAGTATTCCATTACGAGAACATCACCAATGTAGCTGTTATTAAGTTTTACAAACTAATAAAAATAGAGAAGATAGTTTTCTAACTCACTTCTCAGAAACTGGTCGGAAGATCCATTGTTGTAGTTCATCCACTTCGTCACTGTTCTCACACAAAATTGTGGACAAAGTTACCTCTCGGATTTCTCTCAACTGGGCTGTGTAAAGATCAATTGAATAATAATATAATGCTAATAATATTTTTCTATTTTATGTTACAAACATTTCTAAAATTGTACGATTTATTAAAACATTATTTATTATTTCACACGTACCAAACAACTTCAAAACTACACACTGTGCATGCTTGACAAAACATAATTAAAGAAAGATAACAATTCCCGTGTTGTATTGAAGTTTCAAATCAATGGGTTTAGTTGGGTTTGAATTTCGCGCAAAAGTACACTAGGGCTATCTGCACTAGCCGTCCCTAATTTAAAAGTGTAAGACAAGAAGGAAGGCAGCTAGTCATTACCACCCACCGCCAACTCTTGGGCAACACTTTTATCAACGAAGAGTGGGATTGAGCGCCACATTATAACGCCTCCACGGCTGAAAGAGCGAGCATGTTTAGTGTGGCAGAGATTCGGACCTGCGACCCTCGGATTACGAGTCGAGTGCCATAACCACCAGGCCATGCTAGGCCTAAATCATTGGGAATATATTACAACGCAACAACAGCGTTTCGTTTTGTGTTAACCACTTTAAACGTTGTGAAAGGATATTTCACATACAATACCTGTAAGTAAATAAACAACTTTAACTGTATGAGATGTACGAAACAAAGATTGAACATACCAGATGTGAAAGAACCAGCTTCTCCATACACATCAAAGAAGTATCTATCTCCAAATCTTAATCTGTTGTACTGTAAGGCAATAATAAAACCACAGGTAGGTCCGACGATACCATCTGAAACTGGTCTCTCCGAAATACTGCCTGAGAAGAAGTCAATATCTTCAACGGACCTGAAAGAAGAATTAGAAATGTTTCAAATAAATACTGTTTACAAACAAAATACGTTTCTTGTTCGTACAATATGATTTAGAAATGTGATAATATAAAAGACAAACGCAAAGAAAAATAAACTTATAAAAATTATTCACCTTTCAATAATTGTTTATAAATGAGTATTTAAAAGTAAACATTATAGAAATGGAAAAATATATTAATATCTAACGAAAATGTTTCATAATTAAATACTCGTTGAAAATTAAATTTTAGACTTAGGACTTTAAGGGGCTTCTGACGTTAAATTCTGGAGTTCGATTACTTGTTAATGTATAGCTTTGCAAATAGCGGGTAAACAAAAAAACTTCATATTTATGATTACAATCGATCAACTATAACAATAATTACGTACTCGTAAATTTGTTCAAACTTCTGCAGTACTTGCTTAGGCATTAGATTATTTAGATCTGAAAAAGATGTAACACTAAAATTAAATATAGCTCGAAGGTAATCTACATAAGGTCGAATTCCGTGGTCTCTGCCTCTTTGAATATTGATAGCCATAAGATCTAGTCCGAACTTTTCTCCTCTCCTGCGGTACAGGTGGTTAGTCAAATCTTCAACGATAAAGTTATCAGATTTTTGAGCCAACTGATCAGCAAGCCCTCTCACAAGAAGTTCTGTTTGTCCATTGTAGAGATCAAATGGGTGGAAAAATTGTTTCGCAACTTGAAATTTGTACGATTTCCAGAAGATTGAATTTCTATGAAAGAACCTTGAGATGTGGAATGGCCGAATCGAAAGCATGCTGAGGTAAATTCATTAATCATACCAGGATTGACGTTAGGGTTGTATGCAGTGTAGAAACCATTTCGGAGAGTTCTTAATAAAAAGTTATTATAGTAGCTGGGACCAATGACAAGACTTAGAAATTCATTGTATGTAATCATTTGGATCTCAGCAATCACGATCCTCCTAAAGAAACAACAATAACAATTAAACATAAGCAGAATGAATAAACAATAATTTAAACAACTGAATAATCTTAAAAATAAAAGTGACACACTGGAATAAAAGAAAGAATGTAATTTTTTATAAAAGATATTTCGTAACATAATTAAAATGTAAAACAAGACCGTTCATTATATCTTCAACTGTAAATTAATTAATAGTATTGGTTAAACGTTTAATATACGTTTTATTTGTTTTATTCTAATTGTATATTAGTTATTATTCTGATTACTTGTTATATTATCATTTGGAAGTAGCATTAATCTGCACCCTTGTGGCATATCGGCATGTCTGTCGACTCACAGTGCCAGAAACCGCGTTTTGATTCTTATGTGAGCAGAACACATTGTGCAGCTTTGTACTTAACCGGAAGCAAACAAAATAATTAATTTTAGAAATGACCAGCCCTTTGGAACTGTTATGATTACAGTAGAAAAATATGTTTTACAGCTATGGTAAAATTTTATGAATAAATATTTTCTTACAATAATATTTCTGTTCTCCTGAATTTGTATACTACAATAAGAAAAATATATTAACTTTTGTCTCTTCATTATTAGTTAATATTTAGCTATGATCTATCATGGTTGTTTGCATTGATGAACAGCTTCTAAACAATATAAGCTGAACCTGGCTTCTTGAAACAGCCTCTCATCATTCCAACATGGGTTCAATCTTCTGAGTTCTCTTGCAATTCTGTTATGTTCTCTGATAAATACAGTTTGTACAGCTGTCAAGGCTGGATGTTCATTCAAGCGACGATCTCCTGGAGAACCAGAAATACATTTTCGGTAATACCGTTTGAACAAAAATAGGCATGGAAAATTTAGTTGCTGCAAGCGTTGATTGATTAGGCTATTTAAATACATTATTTTGATTAAGTAATCTTCAATGAAACTGTAGCGGTTACACTCTTTGGTTACTAATCGTGCAACATGAACATTAAAGCTCAAACTCTCTCTATTTTTATGTAATATATTACAACTTTAATGTACACATTAGTGAGGAAAACCTTTGGTTGGAAAATACATAGAACTGAATACTCCTGATCGGACTTGCGTTTGAGTAAACATGTTCTAACGGTAACATAACAACTGTTTCTATTTTATAAAACGAAAAAATCCCCAAATACGAAAAATTATATAACGTAAGTTCATGTTTAGGAAAAGAAAATAGCAAAGGTTTCATGTTAAATTTTGTTGATTGTAACAAAATACAAATGTTGAATATGAACAATTATAATTTAATTAACATTTAAAGGTCAGTCACTAAACCTTTGTGAGATGCATAGTAAACATTTGTCAGTTCGACAGGGTTGAACAGTTTTATATAATTCATTATTCTGTTAATATAAAACAAGTTACTTTTCCCATTTTAGTCAGTTAGATTCGTATATGAAGATATGACTGCGGGAGGCAGTTGTCCGAGATGCAATTTTCCTCCAGCTGATATCATCTTACAACCTTTTAACACATAAAATTAAGTTTTTTGTAAGTTTTGAACAATATAAAATTATTTATGATCATATAGTTGGTCATACCTGATTTCACATACACATGTGAAATTAATTAATTTCACACATTAATGAATTCAATAATGGTTTTATTGACCGTTTTATTATACATTAAAATCAATTTTATTGATTACCTGCTTCAAAGCAAAATAACCTGTTTCCTGGGTCACTACACAAATCGTTTCTGGCGTTTCGAGATCGTGGTAAAGGATATTTCTTTTCGAATCTTTTGAAACCTCATCAAACCTGGCAAATGAAAGGCGGTTAAAATACATTCTTTTATAGCAAATTCCTACAATAAAACTAATATGAACTAAGATTTCAACACAAGATATTTGTAAAACATCAATTAAAATACTATTTTACTCGAATATTTCTGTAAAAAAAAATCTATGAATTGATTTGTTTTAGTTTAATTCTCTCTCATAAGTGCGCCCGACATTACAAGGTGGTCATGGAACTCGATTCCTAATTTGATAATTTCAGGCTTAAATCCCTTCCCATCGGAAATTGTTGAATGGACGTTATAATGAACCGATTAATTCCACTATTCGTTGGAAAAGTAAAAGCCCAAGAGTTAGCGGTAAGTGGTAATGACTAACAGCCTTATCTCTAGATTTACAATGCTTAATTGGAGACGGCTAACACAGATAGCCCTCGTGGAGTGTTGCACAAAATTTTTAAACATTTTCATAACTTTAAATATTTAAAATAAATTTAAGGTGTAACATTTCCTAAACGCTCATATTATGGCCATCTACACCTTGTGTAATAGAATTCAGTTTTTCTGTTTCTATAAACAAAAACCTCACTGTTGAGGAATACTTACCGTTTATGAATAGTCGCAGTGATTGAACGGTGTGAAGATCACTTCCATAAACCATAGAACCGTCCACGAAACTGGTAGGAGAATTTAATTGATCCCTGGGTCCTACAGTTAAGAATTATTTTAAAGATTGGACATAATTTAATTAACCTAAAAAAATGAATTGTTTGAAACCTTTCATTCAGAAGTTATTTATTTTCTACATGTTAAACGTTGTTCGCTCTTCTATGTAAAATATTTTCTCAACCCAAACGAACCGTTTTTGCATATAAATTTCTCAACAAGTGGGTTTCTCGACATCACTGATTATTAGTATTGGGAAAGGTTTATATTTAATTGATGTCTTTCAAAACACTTTTTTGAAGAATTAGATGTCATGCAAAAGTCAACATAGCCTTTATAACCTCAGGGGAAGTGGGATAAGTCTATAGGAAACTATTCATTTTTTTATTTTATATTTTTTAAGAAATCAATGTTCACTGATAGTCTGTTTTCCAAAACCGATATGAGGGGACAACAGTTAAAATGTTTATCTTTATTATATTTGGAAACACACACAAAAAAAAATCAAAAGCAGATGCTATCAAGTTACCATAGTCGATCATAAGGAGAAACTAATACTCACTGTTTCAAACTAAATACTAACTAAAAACGTTTGGATGAAGGATAAATAACGCCCTCACAAAAAATTGTATAAAAATTGGTCACTATATCACAACAATTAAACAAGGAAAATATTTGCATCTGCGACAATTTTTCACTTAATATTGAACCACTTTGCCTTACATAAAAATACTTATAACGATGAAAAAAAAATCCTAGCTGATGAAAAAAAAAAATATTCTAGCAATATTCATTAATCACCAAACATTGTATTATGTTGAATATTATTTGAAGGTGTATTATAAAGAATCACTCTGAAATATTTAATACATTTAAAATGTCCATGATGTATTAAATTAGCTTAAATAGTTAAATTTTAAAAAATCATTTAAGAAACTGTAAATAAGAGAATCCACGTTTTCAGGCTTATATCAAACACAAATGTCAAAAAGACTTATGTTGAACAATTATAATCGCTGAATCACATTTTTTCTCTATAGATATAAATTTTTTTACTCACTAAGATCTTCTCATGTTATTAGCTAATGACCTTACCAAGTTTTCATTTTGGACAGCCAGCAGATCTTCGAAAATTCATACATCTTTCATTAAATCGACTAAAGAATTCATCATTTTGAAGAATTTCGATCGGAAGACATCGTGTGTCATTTCTAGTCTCTGAATCGCAGCAGTCCACACCTTCACCTCCATCTTGACGGTTAAAATGAAAGTGTTAAACGCAATTATTAGTAGAGGTTCCTCATGTGTTTTATTAGTGTTCACAAAATTATTCAAACGACTAACTCTTCCCGGATATTATCAAAGGCTAAAACACATATCAAGGTATGGAAAAACTCAGTTATATAACAATTTTTGTTATAAACATAATAAGTTAAATGATGCAATTTCTCTTACAATAAAACATTAAAAAGTAAAAGATTAATTTATTTTTGCTTTGGTAATTAATTGACGAGAGAAGGTATCCCCATATTCCTTCTAGTTAATGATATATATCCTAAGGTGATGATTGAGATTAAGTTTGAACGATATTCATAGTTTCTTTGGAGTGTTTGATTATATGCTAACAGTTGATTATTTTCATTTGATTTAATGTTTACTTGTTTATTGTGTTGTTGGTTTTTTCAGTATAATTATTCTACACTATTTGAATAAGAAAAATTGCAGAATACTTCGATTAAAAACATGGTCTGTTTCTGTTAGAACAGTAAAAATTAAAATTGTGAATTTGATAAGGTATCTATTTAACACTTCTTAAAGTTTCGAGCTGTCCTCAAACATAAAGTGACTTATTCTACCAGCTTTTCTGATTGTAAGAAAAATTTAAAATCATAGTATCTTACGTGATTTTACGTCTATGTAAATATATAAACAGGAAAAAAGATCAAATAAAATAGAGATATACCTGCAAGTATCACTTCTTCTTCTGGGGCGCTGTTAAAAGGAGCGAGGGCACTGTCGTGGTCCATAAATTGACCCCACAACATCAAAAAGTGTGTGAAAGATGCTTCTTTGATGTGAATTGTAGTTAATACCAGTCGTGGATTCGGTATGTCGTTTCCAGATTTTGCTTTTCTTGGTTCAGAAATACCTGTAGACAAATTCATTTTCTATCTATCAATAAAAACATTTACTCTTCTAACAAGTATAAAGGTTTTTTACTCAAACATAATAATTCTAAACAATTACTTCTTTTCTTTCTTGTTACTTTGAAGATGACCTAGGAAGGTCGAAACGTGGTTCTCTGCTTATCAATAAAAGTGTTAATATCCATACCAGCCGTTTAGACATACATAATTACACATCTAGATTACAAGCGTAAAATCTAACAATATTTGTCTCAATTTATATTTTATCTTCAAAACAATATATAGTATATAAACATACACTCATATACACGAGAGGGGATCTTCAATTGCCTTGGCACTTGAAATTCTTTCCAGTAGAATTAGAGTAAATTAATCTTTGGGATCAATGTTTTCCCTTTTTACTTGCTATTTATTAATTTATACGCTAGAAATTCCAAAGGTGGGGCATGCGTATATCCGAATCAATTTCATTACTCATAAGAATCAATTCTAATTTACCTCAAATTGAAATTATTTAAGGTAAGAATAAGGTAAATTAATCTAAGGTAAAAGAAAAAACAAGATCACAACAAAGCTATGAGCTATTCACCCGGGGCAAAAAACTGCGACTACTTTTTAAAAGCCAGTTTCAACTAAAGACAAATTCAGTTTTATGGATAAACATTTGTTGTTGTTGTTGTTTTTAAACCTAGTAAGCTCAAGTACATGTACTGAAAGAATTTAGATAGGGGAAAAATTTCACTTACCACCAAGAAAATATATTTAAAGAAACATTTTTTCTCAATCGGGTTAGTTTTACAGAAGGTAAATTTCATAATGCATCTTATCAAGGTTGCTCCAAGAAAAGTTATACTTTTTTGACTTGGAATAATTTCATAAATTATAACATAAGACAACGGTACGCTTATCAATTTAATATACTCACCATCAGCGTACTTTGGTGGAAGAACTCTTGTCAAACAGGTGAAAGAAGAACCATCTCGAGGAGATTATAAACGGTTACACGTTCCGTCAAATTCCCGGTATTTTTGTGAACAACTACACATTATTTTCTCTTCATCTTCGCTCAACATACTTCCTAACTTGCTTGATTTTAATTGGACATCAGCTAAAGCAGATACTTCTTCGCTCTTTAACCCTAGCCTATAAAGAGGTAAACAAGGTGTCCGTTTCATTTCCCAAATAAAGAGGTAGTATGCTTTTAGCCACATGACTACATGTCTTTTACACTGGTACGTTCAATGAAACATTTGACATCAAATTTCAAAGAGTAGAACAGTGAACGTAATTTTGCTGCACCATAATAAAGTATATTTACTGGCAAAGTATATTTTTAAAACACATATGTGTATCATTATTGAAGACATTATGGTGGAATTTAATGTAATTTTTCTAAATACTCCTTTTATGTTTTTTGTTTTTTGCTTGTTTTCTAGAATACGTAAAATGTGGAAGATAAAATCTTACTTTTCAGCCAAAACCTTTGTTGTTTCTTCAAATATTCTAGCTTTTTCAACCATCTTTGACACCCTGCTATCTCCTAGCATTCGGTAGTGGTAGGTTGTCATAGCTGAGCATTGTGAAAGAAAAGACTTTCTACCTACTTCTGTAAAGAGATTTACTTCATTAAAACCGAATTCAAAGATCATTTAACATGATTTTCTTCAATAACATTTTTTCAATATTAAAGAATTAGTTACGCAAGATACTAAAGTAAATCTGTTATAATATTACATTGAATAATAAAATATGAAAAAATAAAATATTCTTATTACCCGTGAAAATACGGAATGCAGAAATTTTAAATTTCCATTAATATATTCTTAAATATGTATATCTATCCTTAAATCTCCATTAATAATTGTTATATACTAGTAGACTACACATGAAAATATCTGCATTTATTGATTGATTAAAAAATTCCATATCTAATGATCATGTTTCCCAAAAGAGATTTAATTTGGGGTTGTTTTGCTCCTATTTGCTCGATTAAAGTGGTTTATATTAGAAAATTATGATTACTAGATAATTAAAATTAATTAATATTGATGGTGAAGCTTGTAAAAAGTAAATAAACTTCTAAGCTAATGTGATTGGTAGTTATACAGATCACTTACTTTCTATTATTGGTTTTCTGATATGTGATTTTATTTCTTTGAGGTCTTTAAGAGCTTTATCAATAGCTTCATCAAGTAACTTGGAATCTGTCAAAACTTTGCTTATAATAAAATTGCCTAAGTCTGTGTCGTTCAGGATATCAGGAGAAGGAGTGAAGGTGTAGTTTGTTTCAACATCGTTCTTCGTTTCTGTCGATAAAAGTAAGGCCTGATCACCAAATTCTTTGTCAACTGGTACCTTGTCTTCCTTGAAACCTTCCGATATTTTATGCATGATGTCATTTCCTCGAATGTACTTGTCGAGCATATCTGAGGAAACAGTCAAGAACTCATCCATCTGAACATTATGAATGTTCAAAAATAATAACCACAACACCGTCAACAACATCCTACAGGAAGAGAAAAAAATATATGAAGGAAAACGATTATATGATTAGGTAAATATATTTCTCATGTACAAAGTGGAAATGCGTTCCAGTAAAATAACTTACATGGCCGTTTTACACGTCGCTTGAGAAGACTGCTGGAGTGGAGGTGAAGTTAAGAGTATTTATAATTATCAACTATCTACCCTTTGACATTATCGGTTTTTGTAGATCTCTGTAAAACATTTTATGTAAAAACTGTTATTCAAAAACATATGCCAAATCTAACAGATGGTATAGTAAACCAGTGTTTCAAATAGTTGAATTTTGTAAAAACAATTTATAACCATGGGATTATAGCAAATGGTTTATTTGTGTTTGTATGTACCTGACCAAACCTTTAAATAAGTAAAAAAAGCACCCAAATGAATATTCGATACAAACAGATGTTTTTTTTCAAAATCAACTGGCATTTTGCAACACATAACTAAACCACAACTGGTTCGCTTTTGTTGTTAGTTTCTAAAAATCCATAAACCATTTCTAATTTGTATGCGCTTTCAAATTAACAATTGCCTATAAATTTAACCTTTTGTGTATGAATTAAAAGATCACCTGCATAAACATATTTCAAACGTGAGACCTAACTTAGAAAAGTGTTTTTTGAACTTTCATTAAGTCACATTTAAAGTGTAAGTAAAATATGGATGGTTGTAAGAGTATGTATAAAAAAACTGAATATTGTGAATGCAGCGCCAGCTGTAGCGATGTGGAAAACTTATAATGTTGGATAATTTCTAAACATCATCCTGTTTCAGGTATCCTCTTGCATAACCATTTGTCCAGCGTCCAAATAAAATATATTAAATCCCTGTTACTCAAGCTCCAAGAAATTCAGGCTTGTGAAACTTTTAAATTATAAGATTGGTCTTAGGGTGTTATTTCAGTTAATTTGTCTAACGCAAGAAAGAATAGATATAATCTACACTAATCCAATATCTATTTTCGTAATTTTACTAGCTTTATTTTATGTGTATTCTAGCTATTCTTTCCTTGGAGTTATTCATAAGGCATTCAAAGCCTACTCAAGTATACTGAAAAAAAAAAACACTTTTAAATAATAATTTGTTTGTGTAAACGTGTAACGAAAATCTAACATTGTGTATAAATTGATATTTCATTAAATCGAACCATGTGGGAGAGATATGATATTTCATTATTACATAATAACCTAATTAGTTGCTAGATATGTTACTGCACACATGTTTAAAATTCGTTCTATTGTGTGAATTGTTCGTCATTTTATCTATTATTTTCTTCTTGGGTACAGATATTTTCATGAGCAACCAACTTTATAATTCAGGTGCAATTATCAGTATTTAATAATTAAAACCCTGAATAAGAAAGCTAGTCACCAGAGCAAGCCAAAAACAAAGGCTTTCTGCATTAGGGTAAACGTTCTACATAGGCGATCTTAGTCTAACGTGGTTCACTTGTTAGATATAGCATGATATATAAAACTTTACATTCAGTATAACTTGGCACATTTCTAGAATAGAACATCTTCATTTAACATAGTACACTTAGTGAATAGGCTAAAAAATGCTGTTAAAAATATGACTATTTACGGTAGTAAGAAGCAGAAAGAAGTAATTAATAACAGTCTGAATAATCTGAAAATCGATAACACATGTTAAGCACAGGCAGTGGCTTTCTGTGTAGTGCTGAACAGTTAGTTTTCACTGCTAAAGTTCCGGTAATTACCTGAACCTTAGATTTACTAGTCAAGACTAAGATTTTAATTTCCGCAAAGCTTCAAGACGGTTACAAAGATGTATAGGTAATGTGGAGCGTCCATTGTAATTACTACTTACATAGACTTTCCACCAATGTATAATTTTGCTTTTTTTCATTATGAGATAAGATCTGTTTCTTTCAAGATAATGTTATTTACTTCGTCCAGAAGAATGTTTAGCAGTGTCTTGGTGAGACTTTAAAATACGTATAATTGTAACGTGTGATTCAACCTGATGTATTTCGTGGCTCATTGTAGTGCCGAATTTGACATGGATTCCGCCGATAAAACAGTAACGATGAATTACACTGGTCAACAAAATTTTTGTTGCATTTATATCAAACAATTGGTATTACATAATTTCTTGCCCTGATTTCAGATCTGAAGTTAGTTTTTTCCTCAGTGCTCTACTTTTTTTGCAATCAAGGTATTTGAAAATCTCAAAATTTCGTCATCATCACATTGACGTCGTAGTCTATCATGAAAAATATGTGATAAAATATGTTATAAAACTCTTTAATATAGCTGGGCAATAAAAAAGAAAATGCAAGATAGTATAAATGTATTCAAGTTATTTATATTAATTCAATTTATTTATATAAAACTGATTAGTAGATAAGACATTTGCTACTATGAGGAGGGAAAGCTCAATTGCAGTCTACTCATGCATGAATTTCCGCTTGTAGCTCTTGCGTTTGTGGACTGTCTCAGGGCATTCTCGTTTAATGCTCCAGCAGTAATCTGCCATCATATGTTTGTCCCATCTCCCTTGGTAACGCTCTTCCATGGTCTTGAGGTCCTGATGGAACCGCTTGCCTTGCTCGTCACTTATAGCTCCTGGGTTCTCAGGGAATCTATCAAGATGACTGTACAGGTAATGGAGTTTGACACTCATGTTACATCCAAGGTCGCGAAAAGCTGACAACATATTCGTTACAAGGGTTTCATAGTTGTCAGCTTTTTTTATTACCGAGAAAGTTTGCCATCACCGCCACAAATGAAAGCCATGCAGTCCTTTCCTTGTCGTTCATCTTTCTGGCAAATTCTTGATCACGCACAAGTGCACGAATCTGTGGTCCATCAAAACACCTGTCTTGATCTTCTCGAAGGACAAACCAGGGAGCACAGAAAATATGTGTTGGAAGCATTCACCGTCAGTATTCAACGCCTTCATAAACTTTATATGCAAAACGGCTCATTTGGGTTGAGAAAATATTTTACACAAACTGTTTCATCAAGCCCAGCATGATATGGAGAGGAGGAAATATGATCTTTTCCTCAAATGACAGACAATTGGATCGTTGACAATATTTGGCATACCTCCCTTCAGAGTCTCACGTATGGGCCACTCCTTCTGGTTCCAGTGCTTTTCTCGAGCTCAGCTGTCCCACATGCAAAGATAGCAGGGGTACTTTGTAAATCCTCTTTGTTGACCTAGGAGGAAAGTAACCATTTTGAGGTCCACACAAATTGTCCAGTTGTGCTCGTGGTATTTTAGTAGGTCAGTCACAGTCTTAATGACATTATATTCCTCTCGTAAATACACAGAGTGTCCAATTGGAACAGCTGCATAGACATTGTCATTATGAAGTAGAACGCACTTCAAACTTTGCTTAGAACAATCTAGAAATAATCGCCAGTCATTTGGATGGTATACTGGCATCCCTAATTCCTGGAAGACCTGAGATATTATGACAATAAACAAACATATTCTCCTCTGTAAAATATGGCACAAAAGCCTGCTCCCGATTTCGGAAGTATGACACTTTAGTTGTATGGCTCAGCTGATTCTTTTCTTGCATCCTGGAAGCTAACACTTCAGCTGCATTTTTGGAGAGACCCAAATCACGCACAAGGTCATTCAACTCTGGCTGGCTAAACTGTTGAGGAGTTAATGACTGTGGGGTCTCATAAGAAGGATCGCCAGATTCTGAAAGTATTTCTTGAGTTTCATCAGCAGTCTCTTGCTCTTGGTCACTACCCACATCTTCAGATGGAAGAAATCCTTTAAAACTGGGATTGGGAGCTCATCAGAGTGCAGAGTAGGTCGGATTGCTGAGGGATACTAGGATATGAGATTTTGTGTCTGTTTTTCTTGCCAATGCCCTTTGTATTGACCAGACAAAAATAGCAGTCAGTTGTGTGGTCCATCGGTTCTCGCCAGGTCATGGGAATTCCGAAAGGTAAACCCTTACGTTTCCCTTTTGTCCAGTCACGCAGCATTTCCTCGCAGTTATGACACACAATATGTGGGGCCCATTTCTTGTCTTGGTCACCAAGAGCAAGTCCAAAGTACGCTTTATAAGCACGCCTCAGAAATGATGTTATATTACGCCTTTGACGAATAAGCGTGAAGCATCCACAAATATAACAGAAAGCGTCCGGCTTGTTCTCACATTGACGTCTCCTTGTAGCCATGATCAGATCTGAAACAAAATCTAAACAATTTTAATATCTCTGTTGATAACATAAACGTGTAAGTAATTAACACGTTTCCTGCGATGGGACCCACCGGTGTCCCACTATTATCTTACCTTTAACTAAGTTGCAGGCAAGAGACAAGTGTAACGACAACCTCACGTTATCATAGCTCATGCAGCACTGAAGCTGACAGATGTACAAGAGCATCGCAGCAGTTGCCGGTTTGCCAATATAGGCATCGCAGGAAACGTGTTAATTTGACCACAAACGGCTAGAATGAAAAACTTAAAATTGCATTAAAACTAGAGCATGTAGAGCTGAACCGTTTTCATATTTGAATTTAGCAGGTCACAAAGGGTAAGAATAAGTAAAAAAATCTTATGCAACTGAGATTTCGAAAAAATTTGTTGACCTGTGTTATTGAAGGTTACCAATTAAATGAAAGCGTGATTTTTGTCTCTTAAGTATATGAGCGTTAGAATAGGTACAGTTGTGAAGATATTTATAGTTCTGGTGCAGTGCAGTATACACTAATCTTATACATGTATTGGAAGACTACTACATTAAGTTTCCGCTGTTGATTTAAGTCTTGCATTTGTTTATTTGTGTGCAATAACATAAAAATATTTACTCCTCCCCCTTCCAAGTGGCTCAGCGGAAGGTCTAAAAGCAAGAGATTATAACGCTGAAAATCGAATTTCGGTACCTGCACTAGGCAGAGGTCAGCGTTACGCTTAAAAAGTCAATAAAGCCTATTTCTTTTTACATATACTTTAGGTACAGCACAAATTGATAACAGATCTGTGGATGTCGAACAAAGTATTAAAACGCTAAATATTTACATAAAGAGAAAAGCAGAGACGCGTGTGCAACAAAACATTACTTAAGTCATTTTCTGGAATAATTTATATTCGTATGAATAAGGGATTGTCTCTAATCTATAGCATTTTGAAGGTAGCCATAACGGGTCTTTCTTTCACATTTAGATGATAACGCAAGGAAAGAAACGACGTTCTAAACTCAGATAACTACAAGAGAACTTTTATTTCAATCGACGTTTCGACCTTGCAGCTTCTTCAGGGCTAGTACATGAAACTCACTTTTCCCAACATTTCCATTCTTAAACTTTGTAATATTGTTGCTTAAAGATGTAATATAATTACTGGTATTGTGACATATAACGCATGTATGCTGGGGGGAGGGAGATTTGTAAAGCAATAATAGTTAACTGTAACAATGAAACTTTTTAAATTAATTATTATATTAAATTTAAACATAAGTTAACGGTTCAAACAGTTTGCTAGGATAAACTTTGCTCCTACTAAGCCCAAAGAAAATTAATTTCAAATACACCTGTTAAAGCATAAAAGGTATAAGGTAAAACAAATTATGTATTTGAAATACAGGAATAAGAGTCACCTGGAAGTAATTTAGGAATTCCTGAAGTACTCAAACAGAATAATCAAATTGGGCAAATAGTTTCCAATATATCTATGTATATATCTTCATAAACTTGCAAGTTATTTGGTCACATTTCTTGATAAATTGTATTAAACAACAAAAGTCATTTTAAATATTTTTCTTAAAACTTCATAATAGTTTAATGTGCTATAGTTACCATTCAGTGCCTTCACAATAATATTCTTTTGTAAAGATTGTACATTTGAGCACAAATCTTGTATACCAAGTATATTCCTGCCATCAAGCTATCCTATTTACAATTTTACAAAACTATAATGATGACAGTAAAGTAGCTGAGAAGTCAAGACTGACTCTTTCTCTTTCCAATCATTTCTCTGTTTTTATGCAAAACAATTGCTAAAAGATTATTCTAGGTACATTTTTCAAATGTTATCTTATCTAAAGTATATTGCTCATACTTTTGCCATCTTCAGTGAATGGAAACAAGTGTTACAATTTCTTTATTACCTCAACAACAAACAACTGCTGAACTTCAACATCATCATCCATGTGTGTTTTGATATACAACATTTGCAAGTTTTGCTGTGCAGACTATCTTAAACAAAGAATGAAAGAAATTTTGAATGTGTTGTATAGTTTTACAAATAATTATTTTACGAATTCAGTTAAGATATAAATTTCTTACATTACCATAAGTACTTCATCCCCAAAGAATTAAAATGGATCCAAAATCAGCTTTTACCAATATTATTATGTTATGCATGTAAGAAGCTTTACATATGAAAAACAAACCATGAAAGCTTATCTGTCTACTTTCACCTCATACTGAATTAGAAATACCTAAAACTTCAAATGTAGATTACAGCTTCTTTTTTGTTCTTTTTTTTTTGGATCAAAGAGCAAGAATTCTGCCACAAAAAATATCAAATGTTTGTCAGCTAACAATAGTAACCAAAAAGTTACATGGAGCCAACCATTAGATGATGTTTAAAATTTAAATGATTGAACACCCAATTGTGATGGGTAAGGTAGGAACCCAGCTATAAAGTTTAAAACATGACACAAATTAGTGATATTTAGTTCAGAATTCAAAATTATTTTGATACCTTGACAAGATCAATGAAGAATGCTGTTGCTATATGAAAGGAAAACAAGAACAACATTACACTGACAAAAATAAAGGTCTATTGATAAATAAACCAAGGTAAAAGTAACACCTTTCAAAGGCAACCAACCCTTTTAGAAAAATAAAATTATTTGAACTGAAGATGATTCCAATGTTGCCAAAATTTATTCTTGTGTCCCCTACTTATACTATTCTCACTGTTAAATATAAAAATGATGATGCATCAACATCATCAATTCTTTTTAGAATCTTAAACACCTCAATCAGACACCTTCTAACTCTTCTTGTTTTTCAAAATGAAACAAGTTGACAGTTTTAAGCCTTTCCTCATATGAAAACCCCTCCATTTCAGGCACTATTCTAGCATCCCATCTTTAAACCCTTTCCATCAATTCAATGTCTTTCCTTAGGAGCCCAGTACAATGTTTCAAATGTGGCATAACTAGTGGCCTGTACAATGAAATTATAGCTTCTTTCGATTTTTATTTAATATTTTTAAAGTGACAACCTAAAATCCTACTGCAACAGTACATTCCTTGGATGGTTTTAGAGACTGATCAACTATTACATCAAAATCTATTCTTTCATATCAATGTTAAGGTTATTCCTATCCAATTTATAATTCAACTGATGATAACCCACATGCAGTACAATTACTAAAGTGTTGAAATGTCAAGTATTGGTATAAGTACACTGAAGACAAGATTATTATAATTCAAATACAGTTATTTTAGAATGGAATCATTAAGTGTTAGTATAAGTAAAAAGAGGAATAAGTCTTTACTATTCAAGAGCATAAATAGAAGATAGTTTTCTTTGCTTGTTCTGTATATGATGTTCTTTGAGTGTCAAAGGCTTGGGAACCTCCTTCAGGTGAGCATAAAATGATTAATTCTATTTGTTCAAATTATAGATACATATTCAATTTCATAAAATTTACTTTACATGAAATATCCATACTTCAAGACATACTCATCATTTATTTTACATAAATGATTACATCAACGTTTATTTTATAGAAACCTCTTTAAATTTAAAACTAATGAAGTGCAAAAAAATTATTTGAAAAATAAATAAACAAATATTCTTTAAGGACCAACATTATGGCTCATAATAACCCCATTTTTACACTATTCAACATCAAAGGAACATGAAGGTATGATTATCTTACAATATTTTTACAAAAATGTATAACAAAAAGAAAATAATGTGTGTATGCATACAAACCAAAGTAATAAAAGCACTTAAACCATTATCATTCACATGTTAAACTTTCCAACACCCTTTTTCACAACTGGAATTACAACAACATGCAATTTTCTATCACCTAGTGTATTACACACCTTCCATCTTGTCACTTCTTAAACAACCGATATAATAGTGTTCCTACAACTTTTCTGTATATTGAAGCCTAGCAGGTTTAATAAACTCTGGTATTGAGCAAAATGTCCATCATCATCTTGATAAAAAAAGTAGCTTCTTACTACCTTCACAGGTTTGTTAATCAGTTTTATACATCATAAAATGTGTAAAGTATACACAAGTCTTATTTCAAAATGTATTGTTAAGCACATAATTTTCTTTGTACATTATAATAATTAATATGATCTCCACTAATAATTACTTATATCTTCTGTTGTTGGAGGACCCTTTTCATAAAAGATTTTTATGTTAAACAACAAATGGCATTGCCTGTCTTCATGCTCTGACCACAAGGGCTGATACAGATCAAAACTGGAGAAGTTTGGTATTTTCATTTCATTACTTTCTTCTGTCAATAATCTTCCTAAAAGTAAACATAAACAAATAAACTAAATAAGCAAGAAAACAAAGTCTATTTTAAAGAAAGGTAAGCTGTAGCAGGAAACCGCAGGGTTTTTATAATCTTATTGGCTAGAAATATATGTTTTTATAGATTTTCTGCATAATCAATTTGACAAAAAAACTGATATTCCCAACTGAACCATTCATAAAGTCACAATATTATTGAAATCACAATAGTTTTCTTATATTTTCCAAAAAGTATCAGGTTGTGTTCAGTATAACAGTGAAGATTTTTACCTTTTCCATGAACTTCTGTTTTTTATCATATTTTTATAGTAACAATAATACCTAATAAAACAGGGGCATTTTAAAATATATGTTTTTCATAGATTCATTGAAAAGCCCTTATGATAATGCATCATACAACATGTTCTATTTCATTTAAAATATTAAATACAATAAATGTTATGTAGTTATTCTTATAAAATTTTCATGCCACTCTTTAATTTTAAAGTTATTAAATCTTATATAAAATTATCTTAAGAACTGCTGTTTTATTAAGTTTCTGATGGCCTTCAAATTTATTCCTTTATCATATAGGAGAATTAATCTGATGTTTCACTGAAATCCTTCTGCGATGGTGAGCTCTTTTATCCAAGTTTTAATGTCAGGTCTGGACTTAAGCTTCTTTGATTTAACTCTTAAACACCCTGATATTATATTACCTTGACAGGAATCTAGTTGAATATATACATGTTTTGCAATTTTATTCAAATCCATTTTGTATGTGAATGATTATTTTTTAAATGCTAGGCTTTATCTAGTATATTCTAATTCTTCCAGCTTACAAAGCTGTTTACAGTACGAACACATTCATCAACAGCTAGTTTTAAGTCTTTTTAGACCTCTGAGCATTTTGGCCTATTTTAAAATCTGTCTAATGTAAATTATTTTTTTCACTTTGCTTGTTACAAGAACAATTAAGAATCTTGTTAGACAATGTGTATCTGTTTCTTAAGTTTCACAAAGAAGGTTCCTGAAAGCTTTAGTTTGTCATGAGTGAACATTAATTGTAGGTGTTCATAAAACTTGTATATTTGGTTCTTCAGGTTTGAAATGTAATTGAAACATATCATTGTTTTTATTCCTTCATTATGTTTTCAGTCTATGAATGGTCGTTGAAAGCTTTCTTAATAAATCTGTAAGAATAATTCTTTCTTAACTACAAACAAGAATCTCTTTACTACTTATGTTTTCAGTGTCACACACATGCTTAGTTCTATGTTATAAGCATGACAAAATACTCTTTTTCTTTTGCAAAACAAAATAAAACACAGAATCTCAGTTCCACAGACCAGCATATTAACTACCATACTATGCTCAGCATTATCATATAAGTATGGTTGAAATTATTTACACACATCACTTCCAGAAACTCAAAGGTAAGACTTTTGCTTGCACACACACAAGAACTGAAGTTCCAGGTGAAATGGAAACTCGTCCACTTTTCCAAATTGATGTCCATATGAAGTTAACATTTTTCTTACCTGAAGATACATTCCTGATACATACTTAACTCCACATACAGAATGCTATCGACCTCGAATCTTTGCATATGAGATTTGTATACCACTAGACTTGAGATAACATTCACCTAAATTTATGTGTTTGATAGAACTACATATAAGGAAAATACTAACTTTTGAGACAACTCAGTTATGCACACGAAAATGCTAAATTCCCATGTTGAAATAGTTGAGAGACAAGCACAAGAAATTACCTAGAGGACCTTCCTTCTAAAGTGCCCAAAAATAAATCCATGAAATGTATCATGTGATGGCAAGGACTCCATAGGAGCACACAAGTGGAAGACAACATCTCATCTTGTCCAAGATATACTCTTCAACATAAGGGGAGGAAAGGCAAATGAACACAATGTATTACCAGGACAAACGGAATGATATCATGACTATCCAAGCACCTGCACATAAGCAGTTAACAGGCCAATATATATAGTGTGATTAAAAGCAGAAAGACTGCATCATGTGTGCATGCCTCAACTGTATTGAACAGGCTATAGCTGCAACAGGAGGGCAGATTAGTTCTGGGGTGTACTTTGTGAGGGACCTTTACCACACTGAAAGTGTCACCACCATTCCAATTCTCACTATATGTGCTCAACCCAACTGGTGAGGATTCTCCATTGTCCACCACCTCACTAAGTGGACACTGGTAAGTGGTAACTCTCCTGTTGTCTACTAAAAGAAAAAAGGGAAGGGGAAAATCCACAGCATGGAAACCCCATTGGACCACCAGCCAGATAAAGTCTTTTACTGGAGACAGTGCAGTGGGTGGCCATAAAATATTATTTTTAAAAAACTAGCAAGCATGAGCCAGAAAAGTTCAACACTTCTCTGATGGCTTGTTAACATTTTCCTACAAGGAAAAGGAATTCCAGTAGGTTCTTATCTCCTCTTACTCAACTTCAATATGCTCTCTGAGCATTACTATTTATTTTTGTTAATAGCACAGCAGTCTGTTATACCTCTTTACTTCTGTATCATTTCAGAACATGTGAATATCATGTAACTAACTTCACAAATTATACTATGCTGCTTATAATAGTGCAGGTTGTTCACTCTACTGTTCTAGTACAATCCTCACTTTCGAGAAACAATAGTTACAAACTAAAATACTAACAGGGAGGAAGAAGGGTGGCAGAACACCAAAAGTGGATGGTTTGAGCCTTTACACTATTTTGATTTAATGTGAATTTTGGGAAATAAGCATATTTAGGAAGTCAGAATTCTAATAAATGTTAAGAAAAAATGAAAGTTACAATTTTTCAAAATGAAAATGATATTCACAGCAGGAACTTATCTCCTCTCACAAGATTAGCTTTTCTCATTTTGTTTTTCAATGCATACAACAAGTCTTCAACCCTCCCTCTATTAGAATCCAAAGTTCCAACATGTCTCTCATGTAAATCACTATGTATAACTTCTCCACCAATATGAGATTACTACTATCATGTAATGCACGTAACTCCCCATATGGGCTACTGTCAAACTATTGTTGCAAAGTTTAGCAGAAGACAAAAACACTGGAAGATAGTTGAAATAAAAGGTGGAAAGAGTGAGCAAAGGAAGTATCTATCAGAAACATATTTTCATTTAGGAAAATTTTAACTTCAAACACAATACTCTCCCTCTTCTCACAATATTAGCTTGAATCCCACAATGAATTTGAGGAGGGACCAGTATAAGGGAATCACAGACATATCCCCCCATAATCATCCAAAACTGAAAGGAAAATATCAGTACATCTGAGGAGAGGCACCCAAGTGGTCAGTTTAACTTGGAAAGGATCATGAGAACAGAAAGGTTGCAAAGGGTGAAACAGATGGGAATGAAGACCCTGAAAGCAACCAAGCAAGCAACATAATGGAGGGTACTGGCAAGACAGAGGAGTCCACGCAGTTCAAGAGGAGGGCAGAAATGAAAAGCTAAGGACAGGCAAGTAGGATAAAGGAGACCTGAACATCACGAGCCACAGAGTCTGTAGGAAGGAAAGTATGATCTGGAAAAGGATTAAGAAATGGTAAAAGGACATGATAAACTTGTGGAGAAAATTATCTGACCTACAATAATTACAAGATGTTAGGAGAAAGAAATATGCCATCAAATAGAGGTGAAACAAGGAACATACAAACAGAGAACAGAGGTGCAAATGAATATAATGTGAGGGCAGGAAGACCCATGATAATATCTCAGACTGGGAGCAATGGATGCCTTGGTGGTCAATGGAGAAGAAAGGAATGGATGAACATGGAAAGAACAGAGGAAGTGAAGACCATGCAGAGACAGTTAAAAGTGAAGGTATGAGATAATGGTAGCCAACACTCAACATCAAGAAGATTGGAGAAGCCCTCTGAAACAGACATATGAGACACTCATGAGGCAACTGTTGGATGAAAAGCCCAGTAGCCTCAAGTCAGTGCTCAGGAGAAAATATGCTCCATTTATGTATATGGATGGCTAAAGAAGGGCAACATAGAACAGGTTAAATGTGAAGTTACTCTGCAAAAGTAACTGGAAAATCTAGTCACAGACTTCACAAAAAATGGAGCACCACTGACTGGATTTATGTAGCAGATTGGGACTGAAGAAAAGAGGATTGGAAGGGACCACCTGTAGCTGGAGAAAATGAGGCAACCAATTTCAACAGGCTAGGAAGAAGCCTTGCCAAAAGGTTTCAAAGATATCAGAAATCAACACTCCCCAAAGGCTATAGAATGTCACTAGTAAGAAGGAAGGGAGCAGACAGGACAGTCAGAAAAGCCAGTGCCATAGAATAAAGTCTGAGAGGAAAAGGTAGAGCATAAGTGGTATAGATGTTGAAGAAAACACCCAGATGTACAAAATATTCGTGAGGATGAAGGAAAGACCTCTTCAAAGTGTTCAACCATTGCACCTGAATATTTTAGAGAAGAAGCTGACAAAAAAAACCATCTGACACCTGTTTGGAAATGGCAATAGGAAACCAGTGGCCCACGTACGTGTGGAAGCTCAGTCCCAAGTGTATAAATACCATTCCACAATTGGCACACTAACTGCAGTAAATCCCATGTGGAGCATGTACAATATCATTGGAATAACAGGACAATGGTTGCTGGTTGCTACAGATATACATTAGAGTGCCCAGGAATCCTGAGAAGGAAGAAAGAAAAACCATGTATTCCCAAAAAACATGGCAAACAGTGGTACTGAGGGTAATTGTAACAGACTGGGGTGGAAAACGTAAATTCAAGAAAACGAGATTCAAAATCACACTGGGTCTTGCACAAGGAAAGGCAGAGACATGTTGAACAGAAGCCACCCAAAACAACACAGTTACAGTAATCATGTCAAACTCAGCTGTCATTAAAACAACGCCATAGGAATGACCTATGTATACTGAATCGGGTGACGAGATCATGAAAATACAGCATTGTGACCCATAAATGACCTAAAGAAAAGTAAACTACATGTGAAGGGCCATGCCAGAAATTTAACACAAAAAAGTCACCCAGTATTTTGCTGGTCCGTTTTCATTGTTAGTTCATCAAAAAACCCATGAACTATTTATAATTCAGTTCGCATCCCAGTCGCGCCAAACATACTCGCCCTTTCTGCCGTAGGGACGTTATAATATGGTGGCCAATTCCACTATTCGTTGGTAAAAGTGTAGTTCAAGAGTTGGCGGTGGGTGATGATGACTAGCTGCCTACCCTCTCGTCTTACACCGCTAAATTAGGGACGGCTATCACAGATAGTCCTCGAGTAGCTTTGTGCAAAATTCCAAAAACAAACAGACACAAGAAAAAAGACGTATAAATTACACAAATCCAATATCTAATGGCATAATTTTACTAGCTTCATTTTACTTGTAGTTTAGCTATTAGTTCCTTGGAAATTTTCATAAGGCATTCAAAGACTATTGAAGCTAATTAAAGAAAAACTTTTAAATAATAATTTATCAGTGTAAACATGTAGACAAAATCTCACAATGTGTATATATTGACATTTCATCATATCCGACCGTTATATGAGAGGTATTAAACTTCACGATTACAAGGGCTTGAGAATAAAATTTTAGAATCCCATGCATATATAATCAACACAAGAAAATCAACAAATTTTGGGCTATCTCAAATTGCTAATATGGATGAGGCACTAGGAGTATAATTATAAAAACAAGTGAGCATGAGAAAATCCATTACATAGTAAGTAGTATTATCATGCTGTGCCAACAGTTTAAAACTTCCACCAAAACTGATATTTAAAAGAAAGACCTTGCCATAAGAGAAGTTGCCAAGTGGTATTCTTCTTCATCTCCATCCCAATGGATGGATGGATGATGGAATGTAGTTGTGGCTAGACAAAGTGTGGGCTAAATGTCAAAGTGGGTTATTGAAAGCCCCAGCCTTGCTTGTATGGGATTCTTTTAGAGCACATAAGACTGATGCAATTAAGAAAAAAATTGCCCAAATGAAGACCCAACAGGCTGTTATAACTGGTGGACTAACAAGCCAATTACAACCACTGGATGTATCTATCAATTTGTCCTTCAAATGCTTCATGTGCAACGAGTTCAAAAAATGGATGCAGATGGTCAACTACAAAGTGACTCCTACCAAAAGAAGGAAGGGACCAAGCATTCCAATTGGATGACAGTGGGTGAAAAGCTCATGGGACAGAGTGAAGACTAAAATTGTAATAAAGGCATTTAAGAAATGTGGCAAAAGCAATTTTCTTTATGGTAGTGAAGATGATATCCTGTTTGAGGAAAGTGATGACTCAGATGAGTGAGCCTTCATATCTTGATTTCATTGGCAGTGAATGCAGTGATGCACAAGATTTTGAAGGTTTTTATAATGAATGAATAATGTTTTTGCATTGAATGTATGGAACAGCCTTAATTTATTTCCTTTTTAACACTGTTTTTTAAAGACTTTGGATGGGTTTATGGCAAGTAAGAAGTTATTTTGTTTCCTGAATGTTTCAAAGTACCAAACCTTTTTTTCTTCCCCAAAGTTGTGAAACTGTGATAAAAAGGTATTTAAAAAATGTGATGTCAGCATTTTTTGCTCACATAAAAGAATTGCCTTAATGGCACCAAAGATAATATTGTTTAAGTACATGTGAGAGTGAACTTTCAGAACTTGTTTTCAGTGAAATCTGTGATGAAAAAGAAGAATTTGAAATTTTTCATAATGAATGAACAATGTTTTCATGTATATGTGTGAAACAACCATATTTTATTATATTGTGTACATTACTTTTGAAGTATTATAAAAAATAATAAAAGATTATGCTTATGTTAAACAAATAAATAAATGATAACTTTGAAAAATATTTTTACCTGAACGTAGTCTTGAAAATAGGGGATTCTTATGCACTGAAAAATACATTAATATTCAAACAGATCTCAGTAATTGTGTCTAATAAACATAGTTTATTTACATATTTACATATGTTTCTGTTATCTTATAAAGGACATAACAAAGTAATAACATTTGCAAGAGGGAGCATGTTTTTCTTGTCCAACCCCTGTACACAAATGGTAAGAGGAAATTTTTAACAAGAAATAAGCTGTAGGTAAACTAATGTGTATATCCCAGGTAACAGTGAACTCCCAAAGTTAAGTGGCAAAATGTTTTTAGTGACATATAAAGTGATAAACAATCTCTTTTGGAAGAAATGAGTGCATTAACTGATCTCAATTTTGTATTTTCATCTAACTCATAAAACCTTTAGACCAAGTTCATGGTTCCTTAATTGATTTAATACTGAATAAGAAAATATATTGACAAAACAGTTTCTTATTTCATTTTCATTTTTATGCAATCATAATATGATATAATTAATGAAGAATATATGTCCAACAAAATGTTTTATTGTGATGTCCAAATAAGAAAGTTCTGAATTAATAATTATTTGTTCTCTTTTATTATTATTATTATTATTTTAAAATGTCAATAAACACAAACAAATGGCATGTAGAAAATGTTCATAGATACAAAAATAAAATTATTATTGTGTGCTTTTAATACAAAGAACAAGTACAGGTGTAACTGCAGTTAAATGTATCAGTAGAGCTAACAATTGTGAATCTACATGCTATATTATAACATTAAAAAAATTAAGAATTATACAACATACAAGCTTACATAAGATAAACAGTTACAACAGTCGAATAAAGATAACTGTTGTCATCACCATTTCACCTAGTCATAACTGTTTATGTAAACTTAATAGCACTCATACATTCCCATTAAATTTTAAAACCTGACAATAAATGTATTACTTGGCAAAAAAGTCATCTACAACAAAATGGAGTTAACAAAATTTTGAATTCTGGCATTTCATGTCTACATTTACTTAAACTATACTTCCTGACCACATCTCCTCATTTTCATCAGGAAGAAAGAGTGAATAGTACCTACACTTTCATACCATACCATCTTGTATTTTGCAAAAGCCAAGTCTTAACCATTGGTCAAACTATACATTGTGTCTTAGGTCTCAACCTTAATTCTCAAAGACAGCATACAGTTGCTAGTTATACTTTTTCTTGAAATTTTCTTGAATTTTCTTGAAAATTGGTAATTTTCAATTACCAATAATTGAAAAACTTCTACTTGCAATAATATTATAATTGTAGAAAATGAACTGTAAATGTTTCATAATTATTTGAAGTATTAAATGTTCACAATAATTATACATGTATATCCAGTTCATGTACAAACACAAGCACCATTTCACAAAAGACAAGGGGATACAAACAAAGCTAACGTTACATTGACTATCCAATTCAGCTGAGGCCTTACGCTATGGTGTAATTTTTGTATACAAGTTAATCAGCCATAACTTGAAATGTCTCACAGAAACATCAGTTTATTCCCTCCTCCACAACTTAGAGGTGCAGTTGTCACTCCCTTGCATAAACTTTGAGTAACGCTTCATGTTAAAATATTTTGAAATATTAAAACCCATTTCTATTATAACTATTTCACAATACCTAAAATATGCTTGATTCTGGAAGAAACTGCTGTATCTAGATCATACATACCTCTATTGGCAAAGTATAAAGTATCCCACAACTGATAGCCATACTATACTAAAAAAATATATATATTATCAAAAATTACACTTTAAACTCCAAAAGCAATCAAAGCATTAAAAGCTTATATGTCTAAACTTTGTGTTAATCATGGGCAACTTAAGAAGAATGTAGAAAACAAATGCACAATTTATGAGATTTCTATTGTATTATCCCCTCCAATAGGTAACTAATTCAGTGCATCATCTGTGACATTAAGATAGTGAAAAAACTGTCCTGCAGATGCTAACTGGTTTGAGTTTAGGCAGCTCGTGCATGGGTGAACGGCTTCAGCAACCAATTCAATGAGTTGAGCTGCACTCTTGTTTTCCATTTCCTGATACATAGCTTAGGTACACAACCAACCTCAAAAATGGAGATGACAAGACCTTGTTGATATGCCACTAGGGAGAGAAACAACCTTGTTAATCGCAATTATAATTACCTCCTATATGCAGAATCTTGCAATATAAATGACTGAAATGCATGTATCTGCAAATCTTCTTTCTAAAGTGTGTACTATCAATGTTTTAAGAGCTGTTAATTTTACTAAATAAAATGCAATACTAACCAGTAACCTGCTAGTGTGCCAGTGATAACTTCAAGCCCTGTATGTTGCTATTCATATAATGACTATTAGCCAAATCTGTTAATACATCTCCTTGCTTTTAGCATGAAATTCATATCCTAACTAAAATCAAAAATTACATAATGATCTAATTCTGATAGACCTGGATGAACCAACAACCAAATTATATGTTAATACTAATTTATGATGCTCAAATATATTATCTATTAAGCAAATTAAATACATCAACTTGCTATTACACAAAAAACATATAATGGCTTGTAGCCAGAATAAAACTATCATTCTGCTTTCTGAATGAGCATCTTGTAATAGCTAGTAAGTTAAAATGGTACTTCAACTTGTTTTCTGTAGAAAAATTCCGTACTGGCTTAAAGCCAGACTAAATGTCATGCACTACATTTGCAAGATGTCAAAATGCAATTCATATCACAAAAATTATCACTAACTGCAATTTATAACAGATTAAGTTTTCTACTAAACAAACATAGATATATGCTGGAAAGCCAAAAAAAAATAATAAAATACTACATCTAAGGGAAGGATAGCAAGAACAAGTATACCAATACCTTAGATGAAATACAATTAAATACAATTTAATAAAAGTACATTCAATGTCATTTAAAAAAAAATTGTGGTCACAATATATACATCAAAAATCAGGGTATAAATTGTAAAGAACATTATGTAATGCACCGATTTTTCAGATACTGGCAGAAGTAAGAAATTGCACTGGGGGTACACTATCTGTACAGTTTAACCTTAACTTGGCTGCCCTTGCATGTTTAAGTATATTACAGTAATACCTTAACATATTGGTGTTTGTGTCCAAACATCTTATTAAGCACTTAAGTGCTAACTTCATGTGTAGTTTTGCTGTCTCCCCATAGATGTATTATATTATTTCTTTTTCTTTATTGTTATATTTTAACTTTAGGAGGAACAATCTACTCACATCTGTTCCATTTTTCTTTTTTTCTCTAGCATTTGAGGCTGACAAATATCAGATTAAACTAAACATCAGTGTACCCCAATAAAATTTGGGTCTTACTTCCACCATGGCACATTACATGAGACCTACCTTCTTATGTTTTGTGTCCTGCAATTCAATGTATGAATTGTGGCTGTGATTTGTTTCATTTTATCTTCCTTAAAATAACAATTATACATAAAAAATTTTATTTTTATCACTTATAATGTGGTTACCAATGTTGCAAAGTTACTTTATCTTTTAACAATGTTTAGGTACAACAAGAGATTTACTGCAACCTGATGTTTCATATTATTTTACTGTTGATATTCAAAAATACATGGAATAAACAGAAAAAAAAAAATTAACATCATAAAAGCTACACAATCAATCCAAATTGTCTGGAAAAGTGAACTTTCCTTTATAAGGGATAAGTGACACAAGTTTCATGATTTCTAAATTATCATATTCTCTAAGCTAGCTAGAGTGGCTAAAGTTATTTCATGAAATAACCAATTTGTACATCATTAGCTTTTAGGAAAATAATTTCAAATAAAACAAAAATTATAACTTTTCTGGAATGAAAATATATTTCCAATAAATGCTTACCATTCTCTCACATAAACAGCTATTTTTCTTCAGTATTTCAGGAATGAAATAGAAGCACCAGTTTCAGTGAGTAGGAAGGGTGTGAAGTGTGAGTGAAGGTACGTACCTGCTGAAAATACATTTTCAGCATAAGAAAATTATAACTTACAATAAAGTAAATTACCTCCAATCACATAAATAGCTACAATCCCACAATGAAAAGGAAGAAGAACCAGTGCAAGGGAAAGAGAGAAGCATTCTTCAAAACCATCAAAAGGGCACTATCAAAAATGAAATCTTTAAATAAGATCATATATGAGAGATAATACCACTTCTGTATCAAATACACTCTTTGGGTGTGTAGAAAAAAGTGTTGCAGATATGGGTGGAAATAGAGAGTACCACATCCAATAAATAAAGAACTATGGTTGGATCAGAATTTTAACTACGACACGTGAAAACAAACAAAAGATGTAACTGTCTAGAAATTCAAAAACGTCACAGGGTTGATTGATTGATTGATTAATTTAGTGTGATATGGCACAAAGCAGCTAGGCTAACTGCGCCAAACGTCTGGTAAAAAGGTAAAAACAAATTAAATGTAGTAAAATACAGAAAAGGAAATGAAGGTAAAACAAAACATCATTGAAAAACAGAAAAAGCATAAAATCAATGTTGACACCTAGTCTACAATGTTAAGAGAGAAAGCAGAGTAAACGAAGTTGTAAAGTACTTTCTCTATCAAAATGGTAATGATCATAACCCGCCAGGAAGACTAACAGGTAAGTACAAGAACCACCATCAGCCACCTGAAGTTAGCCTTTCCAGTCCTGGTTCCAAGTTATGTTGTCATAACAGCCATTATCAAAATGTAAAATAATAGAAGTTTTAAAAGACATACAGCAAAATCATAATAATGAGTAGCCAATGTCCAGTAAAAAGGTAACAGTAAAGTAAATGTAGTAAAATTTGTAAAAGTAAATGAAGGTAAAAACAAAACAGCAATTAAAAACAGAAAATTGCATAAATCTGATGTTGACATCCAGTCTATAAAGTTGTAAAGGACTTCCTGTAGCAGAATGGTAATGATCAAAACCCACCTGGAAGACTAACAGGCAAGTACCAGAACCACCGTCAGTCACCTGAAGTTGGTCTTTCCAGTCCTGGTTCCAAGTTATGTGTCATTATGGCCAGTACCAAAGGGCAGAGTAATAAAAGTTTAAAAGACATGCAGCAAAATTGGAATGACAACTCCCCAGGACAACGAACAGGTAGTTCAAAAGAATAGTTCAAACAGCAGCATTAATCACCTGACATTGTCCTTTCCAGTCCTGGTGTCGAGTTATTTAATGTTCTGGCCATTTTCCAATTTCAAATTAAAAGAGAGATTGAAACTTTGAAAAGGGAACCACAATTAAAAAGGTGTAATGAATAAATATCCAACACTTAAATGAGATTAAAAAGATTAATGGCCATTAAAAAACTAAAAACTTTATCAAGGTGGACAGTGTCACCATCACCAATAACACCAATGTTACTGATAAACCCTGGGAAAAAACATGTTTAAAATAGTGCCATCGTTGACAGTCGTAACGATGGCAAGAAAGTAAAATGTGGCTTACAGTGATTTGAGTGTTACACAAACTACAGACTGGTGCAACAGTTCCAGATAAAAGAAAACGATGAGTTAAAAACCTGTGACCAATGCGTAGTCTACTTAGAACAACTTCCTCCTTCTGAACCTTATGGAAGCTAGATGGCCAAAGCCCAATATAGGGTTTTATTAGAAAAAGCTTGTTCTCGCGTTGCTCACTCCAAGTGGACTGCCAGCTGACATGGAGCCGAGCCTTCAATACAGGACCATAATCTATGTACAGAATATGTACAGTGGTGATAGTGCCTGAGCAGATAGATTTAGCTGCCGTGTCTGCAAGCTCGTTCCCGCAAATACCAACATGGCCTGATATCCAGAAAAACTGGATAAAAGTAGCAGTTAATGAGAAATGAGCCAGTCGGTTTTGAATATCAGCGAGAACAGGGTGTGAGCCAACGTGTAGCGATTCCAGGGCCAGTAGAGAACCAATCAAGTCAGTGTAAATTGTGCAGTTGGAGTATTGCTCAGCTACAATATGATCCAGGGCAAGAGATAAGGCATACAGTTCAGCAGTGAACACAGAAGCTGTAGAGGGGATTCTGTGCGCAACCACCGAACTGCAGCAAACCATGGCAGAGCCCACTGAAGTACCTGATTTGGAGCCATCTGTATAAATTGGATTGGAATGATTGTTTGAAAGATGTTCATTAAATAAAAGATGGTACTTCCAATCTGGAGTACCTGCCTTTTTCAGATGACTGAAAGAAAGGTCACATTTGGGGCTGTAATAAGCCATGGTGGGATGGGCTGACTTGTGGATTCTGCAATGTTATCCAAGGACAGACCCAATTCATCCAATTGCACCTGGATGCAAAGGCCAAAAGGAGCAATGGCAAATCGTCTGTTCTGAAAAATTACGGCCCACTGAGGAAGGAAAACACATCCCCAGGTGGGATGCTTTGGTAAGGAACGAAGTTTCAAAGAATATAGTAAATATAGTTGCAAATGGAGAGGTGCAGAGAAGGTTCATGAGATTCAACATATAAGCTTTGAACTGGAGAGGTGCGGAAAGGCCCAGTGCAGAGTCGAAGTCCTTGGTGATGAATGGGGTCCAGCATCTTTAAGGCCTTAAGTCTGGCACAGCCATAGACCATTGATCCATTGTCGAGTTTTGATCGAATAAGAGCACGATATACCTTTGACATAGAACATCGATCTGCTCCCCAACTGGCAGTAGAAAGGACACAGAGGATGTTCAGTGCTCTTGAGCATTTGACCCATAGCTGCTTTAAGTGTGGTAAAAAGGTCAGCTTACAGTCAAAGATAAGCCCAAAGAACTTGGTTTCAGGGACCACGGGCAGTGAAACTTCACCGATATGAAGTTCAGGATCAAAGTGAATACCCAGTTGGTGGCAAAAGTGCATGCAAACGGTTTTAGAGAGAAAAAATTAAAACAGTTCGCCATAGTCCAGTTCAGTACACGATTGAGGACAGTTTATAGTTGCCGCTCAATATATCTCATGTTTGACGACAGACACGAGATGTGAAAATCGTCGACATACAGCCAATTCGCAACAGTGAGAGGGAGTTGTTCAGTGATGGCATTTATCATTATACTAAAAGTGTGACACTCAAAACACAGGCCTGAGGGACTCCAAATTCCTGTACAAAAGAATGGGAAAGTGTCGAACCCACATGAACTTCGAATCTCCTGTCCATTAAAAAATTTTCAATAAACATGGGTAAATGGCCACGTAACCCATATGTATGGAGGTCTCGCAAAATGCCATACCTCCATGTTGTGTCATAAGCCTTCTCAATGTCAAAGAATATTGATACAAGATGTTGGCATTTGAGAAAGGCTTCTCTGATTTATGTTTCAAGTCGAATTAGGTGGTTTGTGGTGGAGTGTTGTCATCGGAACCCACACTGAGTGGGCGAGAGGAGGTTGTTTGATTCGAGGAACCAAACAAGATGAGCATTAACCATCTCTTCTATGGTCTTACAGAGACAGCTCGTCAAAGCAACTGAACGGTAGTTTGAAGGAATCTTGAGATCATTCCTCAGCTGAGAGAAAGGTAAAATAATAGCCTGGTGCCAAGCATCAGGAAAAACATTCTCCTGCCAGGTCCGGTTAAAGACAATTAGAAGGACATCAAGAGAAATAGGAGATAGATGGTGCAGCATGTCATAGTGTACATCATCAGGTCCAACAGATGTACTGCCAGACCGATGAAGGGCCATTTTCAGTTCCACCAGTGTAAAGGGACAATTATAGTCAAAGAGACAGTTAGTTCAAAAGGAAAGAGGTGAATGCTCTGCCTGAGTCTTGATGGCCAAGAAGGTGGAGGAACAAGCAGAAGTGCTAGATACCCAGCAAAGCTTTCACCTAGAGTATCAATGATGCTCCGGACATCAGCCACCTCCTGACCATCAGAGAGTAAGATCGAGAAGGGGACAGAATTGTAGTGCCCACTGACATTTCGAATCCAGTCCCATATGACCTTGGAAGTGGTGGTAGAAGATATGTTAGTTGTGAACTTAATCCAAGATTCCTTCTGGCTTTGACGTCTTACCCACCTAGCTCGTGCACCGTTGGAAAGCGACGAGGTACGAAAGTGTGGGATATCTACAAAAAGTATCCAAGGCCCATTTTTGAGCCTTCCGTGCTAAGTGGCAAGCAGGATTCCACCACGGACGAGGATATCGTGGAAAACGTGTCGAGGTTTTAGGAATACACTGAGCAGCTGCTTGTATAATACAGCCAGTTACCGCTGCCACACAGTCGTCTATTGATGGCTGATTCACGTTGGCAGGATCAAGTTCTGCGAGAGCAGTGAAAGTGGACCAGTCTGCCTGATCCAGCTTCCACCGGGTCACGTGGGTAGGGTGGCATCGACTACAGTCAGTCTCTCTCAAAAGTATAGGAAAATGATCACTGCCTAGAGGATTATTGTCAACCCTCCATGAAAAATGGGAGAATAATGAAGGGGAGCAAATTGAGAGATCAATAGCGGTAAAGAACTGACTAGATGCATGAAAATAAGTGGAAGAACCAGTATTGAAAAGAGAAAGGTTGTGATCAGAGAGCATACGCTCTACAGAGCGACCCCTCACATCAATAACAGCACTTCCCAGAGGGGATGATGTCCATTAAAGTACCCCAGGAGTAAAAAGGGAGACGGCAACTGATCAACGAGAGCATCAAGGTCTGATTGATCATATGTCTCTCCAGGGGACAGATAGAGAGAACAAACAGTGATGGTATCACCTAAGGAAACATGGATGACTACAGCCTCCAAGGGTGTGTTGAGTGACAAAGACAGGATGTGCGCATGCTGATCAACCAATAGTGCCACCCCTCCATGCACTCATCCATCACACAGCCTGTCATTTCTGTACAGAAAAACTGCTGAATGGTGACTGTATCAGTAGGTTTTAGAAATGTTTCTTGTAAGGAAAGACATACAGGATGGTAGGAAGCAATCATTGTTTTGATATCATCCAGATTAGAACGTAAACCTCGACAGTTCCATCGTATCAAGGTGGCCATTTTTAATGACGGATAGGCAAAGTGGCTGAAGAACCCTTCTGTTTACGACCACGTCTTTTTCCTTACTGTCCTTAGTGAAAGGAGGTCTATCAACCTCCATGGATCCTGCCCTAAGTCGATTGGGCACGCCTTTGTTATTGGAAGGGGATTCCAGTAACTGAGGACACAAACGAATGATTGTTTTGACTCTTGGGGTGGGAGAAAAAGATGTATCAGAAGAAATGCCTGTATTTGAAACTAAAGGATGTGGAACTTGAGGTTTGTTGGAATGTACGGGAGGAACAGAGATGGGTGTGAAAGTCGATTCATCAACCTTTTTAACCATGAAGGTCAAAAGGCTTTTCATTTGTTTTGAAAACGATTCTCTTAGAGGCATAGACAGATCTGTCTGCACTCCCACTGTAGTTGTGGAACAAAGTGCAGCAGCATATGTCCGAGATGGAGTGGCGGGCAGCAATTTCCGAGCCTCAGGATAACTAATGTTATGAGTTGTTTTCAAATGCTGCACCTCTTTTTCCTCCAGCATTTTGGGCAAGAACGAAAGTAGGAAGGGTGAGAACCATTGCAGTTGACGCAATGCGGATCCATGTCACATTCATAGGCATCGTGGTCCTTGCCACCACAATGAGCACGTCAGGGAACCACGACATGATGTCTTTGAGTGGCCAAACCTCTGACATTGGAAACATCGGAGAGGGTTTGGAATGTATGGCCGTACCCTGCAAATTAGACAACCTACCTTGATGGTGGCAGGTGCACGTGATGATGTAAATGTCAAAACGAAGGTATTTGTTGGCAGTGTAACTCCATCTTTGCGAGTGGAGATGCGCCTCACTGCAGAAACTCCTCGAGTGGAGAGACCAGCGAGAATCTCTGACTCGGGGACGTTCTTCAAATCCCTCTCCATAATAACTCCTCGTGATGAATTCAAGGTAGCATGAGGGGTAACCTCAATAGGTATATCCCCCAATTGCCATTGAATTCAAGAGGAGTTCACTGTGTTGGGTTGTGAATGTTTCAACTAATATGTCTAGAGATCGAAGCTTCTTTACTGACTTTGGAGACCCAGCAAGACCCTCAAGTCCCTTCTGAATAAAAAAGGGGCCATTCGTCCTGAAGGTTATTCTGAAAGAGATTGTAATATAAGGAAATGAAGTACGTGTGTTACAGATGTTGAAGATTGCTGCTCAGAGTCTTCAAGATGTGGTCGTTTACCTATTGACTGGTTTTTCACTATTTTATTATAATTTTTTAAAGAAGGATCCATAGGAAGAAAGAAAAATTTCGGGACCCACTGACCCCACACTCCATGGAGCCCTATGAGGGGACGCACTACAATGTCATGCAAGGACAATGCAGCAACGCCACAGTTTCGTGGGCACCATTCCCAAACACCAGCATCAGGCACAATGTTCACAACACCCATTGAGAACTTCCAACACTGGTACTTGGTTGACTCTAGCCCAAGTGGACCAGCCGATTGACCCAAGGGGGGCCACCCAAAGGCCGTCAGTCTACAGGAATTCAAGGCCAAAGTGGTGTGTTAAGGTTGGAACCCTCAATCACCAGGGTCCTCTCTTCCCTTTCACGGGTTGCCACGCACGGCAAACACGTGGTTGGACGTTTAGATCCCAGAGAAGGTAACCAGACAGAACAGAACCTTTCCTGGGAAGTCCCCTCACCACGCACAGGAATCCACACCGAGGGGACGTCACAGGGAAAAGTATTCTACAGAAAGCAGAGTCACCAAAAATTTGGAGGATAAAGATGTCACTCGTTTGAAGAAAGTGTGATGAGACAAAAAGTCAATCAGCAACAAGAACAAAAAGCACCAAGGAAGATAAATAATCCAGAAATGGAAGGAGGAAGTAGTAAACCCGAGGTCATAGCTAATCTGATCAGCTAACAACAAATAGACAAAGAAAGAAAGAAAAAAATTAAAAGGAAAATAAAATGAATGGCTTGGATAACATATCTCCATAGAATGCATTTGAGGAGGAGAACTGATGGTTCTTTATGGAGATGTTTTTAAGAATTCTTACCCAAAAGAGATAAGAATGTGGGGTATGTAACAGGAATAACATATCCCACCAGAAAACCTAACAACCTAGGCTGACTGTAGAAGTATATGAGCATATTGAAACAACCCCCATTTGGAAGGAGCTTACCAAAGTCAGACATCCAATGAATGGTGTAGGTAAAATCCCCAAAATTGTAAAAGTCTGATAAAATGCAGACCATCCCACAAAAGATACATAGAACTGAAACAAATTCAAAAGTGAAAAGCACAAAACTGGGACTAAATCCCTTAGTGAAAAAAAAAATCTAAGACAGTGTCCTGAGAAATGGGAAATAAAAATCTGTATCATGGGTATTCCAAGACATGCATAAATACCCCACTGGAATGTGATCAAAGACAAAACATGAAAACAGGGTAAACCCAAGAAGTGATTGAGGCAGGATCAATCAATCTTGAAATTCAATCAGCATCGTGCATACAAGACAAATGGAGGGAACCTTCAGGTAAGATAAGTAAATGACAGGAAATTGGAGGAGATGTGAAAAAATATAATAGAATAAAACAAAGTGCAATTAAACAATTTAATAAAGCATGGTAAATACCCCACTTAATCCTAAGTCTACAGGATGAGCCTCAAAATTTGAATTGTGGAGAAAAAATATTTATCTTAAGTCCATTTTAGCAGTGGATGGTAAACATAAATTAGCAGTGAAGAAGTAAAGAATCCATATGTGAAGGGAAAAAACTGAAAATGTCAAGTTCTCCAGTATGGAGGAAAGGAGAAGGTATCCCATCAAAATCTCTAAGCATAGGAACACCTACTAAAGAAGGTGGAAATTAAACATTACATGTACAAGAGTAGATTGGGCAGTATGAAGTTGAAGAACTATGTTGAGGAAAAAGGGCATGACATCAAGAAGATAATCTGCCTGATGGTAAGTCAAGGCAAATATAATTAATGTTTCTATAGGGTTAGGCATGTACCCACTTTCAAAAGAAACACACAAACATTATAAAACAATGTCAAGATAAAGAGAATATACTGTAAAACGTATCTAAAACAAAAAGTGGCTGAGACAAGCCAAGTAAATGGTTGGAATTTTTTTGCACAAGAAGGTTCTGCAGTAAAGGTTGAGGAAAGTTCAAAATATATGATCAGCTTGAAATGGGATCTGGCATTATAGAAAGAGAGTGAGCAATAATGGGCACAGTTATGGAAGATCCCATACCTCAGGGGCTTACACAAAAGAAAAGGTTTGAATTATAAATTAAACAAAATCACTGGTAGGAAACTGTAGCAAAATAAATATTGATTGTAAATGTTAGATATTGATGAAAACAAAATGGTTAATCTAGCTATTGATTAACCTGGAAGAATAATCACAAGTATACTGAAATTAACAGACACTTTTTAAGCCTAATCGAATAGTGCAGGACAAAGGATACCGCTAAGCTCTAAAATAAAAAGCTTAACCTAAAAAAGTTGTACAGTACTGGGAGAAGTTAGTGTTGACCCAATCTAACACAATTTATGTCATATAACACAAATGACTACAGACAATATTAAAAATAAATTATTCAAAAACCTCATAATGTCTTATATCACTAAAATTGGGGGACTGTATGTGAAACACAAGTGAGTCTCCAAACTAAAAATGAGGCCTGATAAAAGTCAGCTCATTGATTGATCAATCTACTAACGAAGTTGAAGCCAAACATTTTCTCATAACGTATCGCCACTTGAAGACTGTATAAATGTGCTGATAGTACACATTACCTCTGGAGTAACAACATAGTATTTATAATGCAAAATGAATAACGAAACACAACTATGTTGGCAGAAGTAAATAAAAATGTTTAGTAACGAAAGAAGATCTGTAACCAGGTAAAAATATAAAATAATTCCATTAATAGCTCAATAAGTTAGAAATTTCACTATAGTATAATAAATAATAACTTTGTTGAGCGAAATTGACAGAAAGATGTATAAAAAATTTAACACCTGAAGACAGTAGAAAATAACATTACATCACACGTTTTGTCAAACCACGAATAATAGTTCAGAATCAAACAAACATGCATCAAAAAAGTTTGTCGCACTGTTGTTGGTAGCGGGTTATACATGATAATTTACATGCAACACACATTGGAATAAGTTAATTACAGATGGGTAAGAACTTTAGGGCTTGATGCATGTGTAAAACAATTTTGCATTGAGAGAGTAGTACCGAACAAGAATAGTCATTTATGTGAGTGGAAGTTACCTATCAGTATCAGAAAACATTTAAAGATAGAATAAGAATTCATTGATTCATTGAAAATTTATTGCCTAATCAAATTCATTCTTTCCTTGTGATTCTTCATCGTATTATGTGATGATTTGAGGCTATTGTTTTGATTTAAATAGTAGAAATAAACAAAGTTCTACACAAAAAACAAGTATACTTTTTCTGTAGCCTTTTCCCAATAACTGAAAATTTTAAGTGAATATAAAGTAAGTTGAACTTACTATTTACACCTCATAAAATTAATTATGGATGAAGATTAAATATCTTATACTAAATGACTCAAAAGAAAGAAGGTCCAGTTTGAAAATATTCAGATGGTGACAAAATAGGTATAAAAGTGTAAAATGGAAGATTCTGAAACTTCAAGATCAAAATCTACATTTTTCAAATAATGTTCTTCTTCCTTGAAAGTATCACTGCGAAGAAAAAAATCAAATAAAGCAAAAATATTGCTAGTTTTCTTAAGTATCAAATGCACTAAGCTGGCTATTTACAGTTTAATAGAAAACAATGTTTGAGCATTTCAACATGTACAGGCATATATATATACTTAAATAGTGAAATTGTTGGAACAAGAAAATATACAAAAACGGGCTGTCAAACAAAATAAACAATTTTCTTATACATGATGTGAATATAAAAAATTAATAACAATAGAAATATATATATATGTAAAAGAATACAACAACCTTCTTTGATAACAGATGTTGGTAGCAATACTTTTGGTTGTGGTTCTCAGTAATGCCTATCCATATAAACAGTTATCACAAAAATGAAGTATTCACCTCTGTTACCTCTATTAAATATCAATGAGTATTCCACATTACCAAATGATTCAACACCATTGAAAAGTCTCACTGCAGCTGTTTCTACACTTAAAACTCTTGCACCTGAGGATGTAAAAAATGAAGAATGTTTACATGTTATTTCATGATTTAAGTTCTAAAATAAAATGCCATTTACATAACAAATTGAGTAAAAGTTCACTATGATCATTTCAAACTGAAATTGGTGAATAAATATCAAGTAAATGTAAAAATAAAGTGAGTTTAACAATTTATATGCACAGAGTGGATACATTGAGATGAAACAAAGAAAAGAGAGTGACATAATTGTTTCACTTTGAAGCAAAACATTTAAATGAAAAATAAATAACATAAAAGTAAATGCATAACACTATATTCCTACTGCTTCATTAACTTCATGCCTGTCCCCCACCAGTACAGTGGTATGTCTATGGAAAAACAATGCTAATATCAGGTGTTTGATTCCCCTTAATGGCTAAGCAGATAGCCCAATGTGGCTTTTCTTTAGAAAACACATACATACTTCTTGCCACGCTCCTCTGTATGTGCAGCAACTGCTTACAGAAATCACCAGGAATAATTTCATTCTAGACACTTTTTTTTGTGCATTTTGAATTTTGTACAAAGCTATGTGACAGAAACGTGTCCAGATGTATAGTATCAAAAACACTCAATAAATGTCATGACCTGTGCAATTGTGCTTTACATATTAACAAAGAAAACCAAAGTCTTAATCAATAAATATACATAAGAGATAATGAAAAATGAAATATATAGTAATAGTACCTTAAAAACAACTAGCAGTGTATTTAAAAAACAATTAAAGAAAGTGTGAAATTTGTACTGCATATCTTAGCAATAAATTTAACCTATATCAGCTGAGGTTTTGCTGTTGGAACTTCATCAGGCCTAATATTACAAGATCAAGTTGAAGAGTAAAAGTCATTTCTTTATGTAACTTTATTGTCAAACTGTGTTTACTCATCTCTGTCATTATAAACACAATATAGTTACTAAACTGTGAAATTGACAAGTCTAAGTTTTATTGTTAAAATGATACCCTGTGTATGTATGTCTGTGCATTAGCATACATCAATCAGAACTGGCTGGTACAGTTACCATAACGTTTTGTATTATAACCCAGGAACTTCCTGACTGAATACATGGGCTATTTTGTTTAAGAATTTTGCCTTAAAAGGAAGATAAAAACAACTTGAAACAGAACACTTTTTTTTAAAAGACTTGAAGTTTTTACCATCCATATGGCTTGTTCAATCAATATATCTTTTGCATTGTAACTTCATACTATTTGTTGATGTACATGGGTTACTTTGTTTTAAGATTTTTACTTCACAAGAGGAATACAAAATCGAAAATAGAGCACATTTTAAAAATAAACTTTTGGCTTTGGTTGAACGACATTACTACTTCATCAGTTAACTCTCTCAATATAAGTTCAGTCCATATAGCCAACCACGTGACCTCTTTGCACTTGTTTAAAGTCTTTTTAGATTTAATACTTCTAATATTTAAAAAAGTGTATATTTTCACACAAAAAATTATATTTTTAGTGAAGTATTTTATTAAAAGTAAAATAAAACTTTGTCGATGAAAACATTAAGTTTTTTTAATAGTTCATTTGCAGAGTAGTTTTTGTTTCGAAATTAAAAATACTTTTCCTCATCACAAAAATCGTAACTTTATTTTGTGTAAAATCTCCTCAGTATATTTCAAACATTTTTTTCACCTAATTCAATGTTTTATCTCATATTTTCTCTACCCCATCTCAACCTAAAAAGATTCAATTTTACATTTTAGTTACTTTTATAATTATACACCATGAACAAACATGAGAAACAAGAAATAAAATATTTATCCAATTTTCTTTTTTATTTCTCTCAACTATCAAAGAAAGCTAAATATATATTTTATACCACTCATAGTATTGCATTTAATAAATTTTATTTAACTACAAAATGTCCCAAACAATATGTGCTAATGATGTACACAGTAGGCATATTCCCTTACCTGTCAAATGTTTCTGGCTTTCTAACCATGCAGCAACAGTCATTACAACTTCATCAAAACTGATCATTAACTTCCTATCAGAACAATGATTGTACTCTGAGGTGAAACTGACATTTAACCATTCATAAGATGATATACAATATGTTATTTGAAAGATGAAAAGTATGAGTGCATGTACTTTACAAAATATTCCATGATTAATTTACGTTTTAAATCTAATATCAGAAAGTGTACTTGTTAACTGTAATAAAAGTTGATCTGAAATATTATTAAACTTTCTCTAATTTATATAAGTAACTAACTAACCATTCTACAAATACTGAGAACATAGATGATCTCTATTTCATCCATAACATGGCTAATTGTCATTCCTTAAACCTGAAGTGTTGACAAATATTAAGTTACAGTATTATTAGTTAAGTCTGAATAACAGAGTCAGATGGTTAATGGAATTTGATAACTGATAAATTGTGCAAAACATTCAACTAGCTGACTATTCACATGAGATTTCAATAATTGAAATAAGAACAAAAAAACTTACTAATTTTTACCAAACTGAATAGCCCTCAATTCACTGAAAACAAAGAAAAATTAAACATTTTAATAACTTAGAAAAACAAAACAAAAAACTTAAAACCAGACACTTGTCAAGCATTTTATTAAACTCTTTTAAATTTATTGCCTCTAGAATATCTGAAAGCAACTCATTTTGAAGGCCAACAACTGTTTTAGACAAATAAAGTTGTCTGAGCTGAACATGACTCATGTACTGCCACAGTTTTCTTGTATCCTTTGTTCCACTATTCTCAATGTTAAATATAAAAAAGGGTGATGCATTAATATCATCAATTTTCTTTAAAATTTTAACACTTCAATCAGATACCCTCTAACACTTCTTTTTTCAAAACAGAACACTTTGAAAGATTTAAGCCTCTCCTCATATGGTAACCCTTCCATCCTAGGCACCGTTCTAGTAACTCTTTTCTAAACTCTTTCCAACAATTCAATGTCTTTCCTAAGAAGCCCAAGATATAACACAGTATTCCAAATGTGACATAACCAGTGACCTGTACAATGAAATTATAACCTCCTTGAATTTTTATCGAATATTTTTGAGGATACAACCTAAAATCCTATTTGTAACAGCACATTGCTTGGATGGCTTTAGAGACTGATTGACTGTTATGCCAAATCCATTCTTTCACGACACTGTTAAGGTTATTGCCATCCAAACTATAATTCAACTTGTGATAATTCACATGCAGTACAATTACTAAAGTGTTGAAATGTCAAGTATAAGTAAACTGAGGATGAGATCATTATAATCCAAATACAGTTATTTTAGTATGGAATCACTGAGTGTTAGTATAAGTGAGATGAAGAATAAAAATCTTTATAATTCAAGTATGGTTCATTATAGTGTAGAATCATCAAGTGTTAGAGTACAGGAAAACTAACAACTTCAATTCCAATACAGTTATTACAGTATCAAATCTTCAAGTAATCCACGATGACAAGAAAACCCACATGTTGAGAAAATTATATATTTAAAAATGACTGTATGGGTAGAGAAAGCACTAGTAGAGGAGCAAACAATGTCAGGTTCACAAAGAAAGAAAGGGCTACTGACTGGTAGCTGACCACTGTTTTCAAACATGTGGTCATCTACTGGTCAGTAACCGTTTCTTTCTTTGTGTACCTGACAATGACCGAACAAGGTTGAAACATTGTTCACTCCTCTACTAGTGCTTCTCTACCCATACCAGCCATTTTTAAATAGTACCTTAGAAAATATATCATGATTAATTCATGTTTTAAATCTTATATCACAAAGTGTACTTGTTAACAGTATTAAAAGTAGATCTAAAACATTATTACACTTTCTATAAGTTCTATAACCAACTAAAGTGGTTATAAAGTGGATAAATAGATTATCTCTATTTCATATGTAACTTGGCAAACTGTCTCTCCTTAAACATGAAGTGCTGACAAATATTAAGTCTAAATAGCAGAGCCAGATGGTTAATGGAATTTGACAACTGATTAATTGTGCATAGCATTCAACTAGCAGATTATTCTCACGAGATTTCAGGGCCTGTCATGGCCTAGTACATTAAGGCGTGCGCTTCGTAATCTGAGGGTCGCGGGTTCACGCCGATTCGCGCCAAACATGCTCGCCCTCCCAGCAGTGGGGGCGTTATAATGTTACGGTCAATCCCACTTTTCATTGGTAAAAGAGTAGCCCAAGAGTTGGCGGTGGGTGGTGATGACTAGCTGCCTTCCCTCTAGTCTTAAACTGCTAAATTAGGGACGGCTAGCACAGATAGCCCTCGAATAGCTTTGTGCGAAATTCCAAAACAAACAAACAAACTCACGAGATTTCAATTAATTCTAATATCAATAATGATAATAATAAAAAATTACCCATTTTCGTTAAACTGAATAGCTCTGAATTTACTAAAAACAAAGATAAATTAAACATTTTAATAACTTAGAAAGTTGTAATAACTGAAACAGTAATATGCAGAAACATTGTTTTTATAAGTTGATTATTTGGGGACATTAATCAAATTAGTTGTAATTTTGACAAATCAATTATTTCATGAGACTCTAATAAGTGTAATCAGCCATGAAAGATTATACTTATCAATTGAGTTAATCACCCAGCTCTATAATGTAATGTAAACACTGTCATTTTACAAACCCAAAATTTTACTTTTCTTGATAGAAATACAAATAAAAAAATACATGTTGTAGAATATGTATTATTACTGAAAACAATTTTATATATTAATACAAGTGTAGCAGAGTTCCTGAAATAAAATGTGTGCTCCTAGAAAAACAGATTTTACATTATCAAAGCTATTATCCTCACCTGCAGCCTTTAACCATTCTTCCATTTCTGCCCTAGTTTGAGTCAAGCCTTCAAACTTAAACATGAAAATACCACAAGAGAGCTGAACTAGTAGAAATGTTTAACATGAGCTGCAAAGATGGTTTTGAAAGAACCCCAGAGTCAAAATAAGCTTTTGCATATGTTACTCTGAGAATGCAAAAGTAGGAGATAGTTTTCTTTGCATGTTCTGTATATGATGTTCTTTGAGTGTCAAAGGCTTGAGAACCTCCTAGAGGTGGATATAAAATGATTAATTCTATTTACTCAAATTTCAGATACATATTCAATTTCATAAAACTTATTCTAACTGAAATATCCATACTTCAAGAGATGCTCATCATTAAGTCTACTTTTTTTTTTTTTTCTGTTACCAGTAAGTGTAATGAAAATTATATTCAAGGTGTGAAAAATATAATGGTCTAACTTATCCAAACAGCAACATGATTGAACTGTAAGTTGACATTTAAATTTAGAATCCCTGTATAGTATACATATAATTACATAATTACAGGGAATTTCATACTTCAATTCAGTCAAATTTTAATTTTTAATAAGTCATGCAAGAAGAAAATCTACTCTTTTGTTAAATTTGAAAGACTCTTACATCCATTACCTTGTCACAGCAGCATTCAGACCAGTTATGTTGGAAATTTTGTGTGCAATACTACAGTGCTTATGACTAAATACAATACTGTGTGACAGTGCAAATACTTTTGTGAGGTGGTAGGTAATAAACATTTGTTGAAACGTTGGAATCAAATGCATAATTTCAAAATTCATATACACACTTTCATTTCCCAACAAAATAATTTTCAAAAAATAACAAATCAGGTCTTCTGTAAGAGGAAACATTTGTCATTCTCACAACTCCTTCAATTATTCACTTAAATTCTCCTAAATGTACTTGCCACATTTTATCTTTATTTTAACAGACTGCACATTGCAAAAGCAAATTCCTTCTTCTTGAGCAGACCATTGAGAAGCCTTAAGCCTTTCACATCACACTAGAGAACTGTTCAAGAAGTATGAAGGATAAAAATGCCTCCTTCAGACAAATTTGCTGGCACAATAACATCAACTCCTAGTAGAAAGAGAAATATAAATTTTAACTAACATCTCAGATTCCTCTTCAAAACTGTACCTCAAAATATGAATATTGAAATGAGATTTCAAATCCAATGAAACACCTCATTAATTTTATTTAACCTTTTCAAAACAAGTTGGCAGAAAATAAGTAATACTGCTACATAATTAATGCATAATATACTAAAAGCCAACAGGCATTGATCTAGCATTTGATAAATAATGGAGTTTGCTAATCAATTAGTTGTCAAGCTCATCACTCAATAATTTTTTTTCATGAGACTCATATTCTTATTTTCATATTGTTTGCAGATTTTTAAGAGACCTTTTCTAACCACCATTTATTTAGTATCATAGTTAAGTTAGTTTTTTAATCATAAACTTTTAATGTGATACGCAAAGTAATAAGATGAAAAAAAGGTTAATACCTCTCTGTGAATTTCTCTTAATATATTTTCACAAAACACCTCTACTAGAACTAAATTAACTATTTATCTATTAGAAACTATTACTTTTACATTTCCTCTAAAAACTAGCAAAGATTCTTGTGATGGATTATGATACTTGATATTTAATTCAGTGCAAACAGATTCACCCAGGTTTTAGGAAAACAATGTCAACACAACATTTACTATTATGTATTCAAATTATGATGATGATACCTAAATTACTTGCAACAGTTAAAATTATCCATAATGTGGAAATCAAAGTACTATAAGAAATATTGTGATCATGATAATTACAAAGAAACTTCTTATTTCTTATATATATTAATAAATACAGTAACTGTACATTTCTGATCAAAGTAACTAGAATGTAAAAATTAAAAATTTACTTCGTTAGATAAAATTTAGCAGAAATATTTTTTTTCACTCAAAGGAATGTATCATAACATATATTATTTAAAAACATGTAAGGTAACCTGAAATTTTCTTTATCCTAATCTTTCTATACTCCTGTTGGGTGATTTTGTGCTATTTGCTAGTTAAACATTGTTCAAAGAGCAGTAAAACAAAATAAAACAAACTTTTACAAGCTACATGCTATTTAAGATAAATAGTTGTAACTTTATGTTGCGATCTGTAGCAAATTTAGAAAGAAAAAGTAATTTAGATTTCTCATATTTTCTGTGATGATTACAAGGTTAGTCAAACAGACTAAACCCATGTAGCATAAGGAAAGAGAAACTAACTGATAAATAGTTTTACTTTAAAAAAAAGAGCATTTTACAATGATATAGGATGTTCTACAAAATATGTAAATGAAATTTAAAAAGTGTAATATGATAAAAGTATTTTTATTCTTAACATGAAACTCTTCTTGCACTCAGATTAGTTTAAGTCTGAGTTGAAACTAAGTAATGAAAATTCAGTGACAAACCTTTAGTAAAAATATTCAGTAAAAATTCTTTTCTTTTTGTACAACATACTTCTAATGGTTACTCAGACTTTACACAACTTCATTAAGATACGCAAAGTAAATTCAAATTTATAAGAACAAATATTTTTCCAACAAGCACTTTGTCCAGCAGACTGATCCTGTGCACTTTATCCATACCACATCCTTAACTTCTGAAGGTTCAATCAAATGGTTGATAGTTTAAGTTTCCCCTTGCTATCAATTTGATGTGGATACTAACAACAGCATTCTCTTCTCTTAAATTAACTAACTGCATGAAAATTATTTTGTGTATTAAATGAGAATAGATGTGTATATATATATATATATTATTTTTATGTATAAATCTCCTGTGCCAAGTTTTCTCATAAAACATACTCAAATGTCAATGTCATGTTTAATCACTGTAACAGTAAATATTTCAAAAAAGTTGAAATATTTTTTTTATTTTGGTAGAAACTGTCATACTTAGATCAATAATGCCTAGATGGAGAAAGACTACAGTATTTATAGTCACTCCAGTGCTGAAAAAGTAGCTTACTTTTAAAAATTAATATTTAATTAGCAAAAGCTGTCAGAATGTAAGAAACCAAACTATCTAACAGTTGTGTTCATCATGGAAATATTATGAAAATTACGGAAAAATGTTTGTAATATACATGACTTATAATTTATTATTACATTAAATGAGCAACTATTTTGGCCCAGTATTTCAAATTATACTGCCTGCAAAACTGCCAGATGATGCAAGTCTAGTTGGCAAGCCAACATGCTTATTTCATCAGCATTCAATCAAACAAACTGACCAACAGTCTTTCTCGCTGTTGTTTCCTTATAGTTAAGATGTATGTGCCATACAGCACAAATGTGTATCACATGACACAACTGTTACTCTGGCAAGAGAAAAAAATCTTTACAATTATAATAAGTACTGTGTTAAAAATATTGAAATAAGTGCTGCCACTTGTAGTTAGGAATAACTCAATGAATAAACACGTATCAACAGGTTATGGGCCCAGGAATGCTCTAATAGTGCTTAAACAGATGAAACTGTTTTAAAATTATTAGTACAAGTAATCCAGTAGATACTGAGGATTACTGTAGAACAATATTTGTTGGATGGCACAGGATTTACATGGATATTTTATCACAAGTGCTGGGTGATTCGTTTCCTTTGTCTGGAAGCTATTGTGAAATACCAAGATAAACTGGAAGTAAAATATTGATTGACATTCTATTTTCTCAAGTCATATAAAGGGAGAAATAGATCTAAATCAAAGAAGGGAATATTACAGTTGTGGTTGAAATAGTTTGACAATGGAAGATAAAATATCAATTGATAAGTTGGGAGAAAATAATTGGGCCACATGGAAATTTCAAATGGAACATTTATTGAGAGGAAGAGGCCTATGGGACCATGTGACTGAAACAGAGGTATTGACAGAGACAGCCAATGATCAAACAAGGGCAGATTTCAACAGGAAAAGGGAAAGAACATTTTCAACAATTCTTCCGAATATTCAAGGTGCACAACTCTATCTTGTCACCTCATGCATAACTCCTAAGGAAGCATGGAATGTACTGCATGCTCACTTTGATAGCAACACACTAGCCAATAAACTGTACTGTTGGAAACTGTAAACTAGAAATGACATTTAAAGTCAGTAATTCAAAACATGTCACAATGCAGAGTGTCCTTCATATAACAAAATTAGCTAGCAATCTTTTTTCAGTAGAAGCTGCTACTGAAAAAGGAAATATTGTGCAGTTTGGAGTTAATTGCTGTTACATCCAAGGTAAATCAGGACAACTCCATGGCATGGGTACAAGAAAGGATGATGGGCTATACCAACTGGACTGTAAAACCAGTGTTATTGAGAATGTCTCAGTAGCCTCAAACAGCAGCATGAATGGCTTGGATATATGGCATCAACGACTAGGGCATGTCAGTGTTTTACAGTTACAGAAGCTTATCACGAGTGGAAATGTAAGTGGAATCAAATTCCAGAAGTCTGATGAAGCCAGTTTCTGTGAGAGATGCACTGAAGGTAAAATGCACAGGAAGCCATTTAAGTCAGTGGGAGAAATCAGATCAAAGGGAAGACTGCAACTGGTACACAGTGATGTCTGTGGTCCTATGCAAACTCCATCTATTGGAGGTAGCAAATACTTTGTTACATTTATTGATGATTACTCAAGATGCTGCAGTGTATTTCTTGAAACAGAAGTCAGAAGTCTTTGAAAAATTCAAGGAATTTGAGAAGTTGTACTCAAATGAATCTGGAGAGCGCATAAAAACCCAGCACACACATAATGGCGGAGAATATACCTCAAATGAGTTCCAGCAATATTTGAAGTCAAGAGGCATTCATCATGAGATGTCAGTAGCATATTGTCCAGAACAAAATGGTGTTGCTGAGAGAAGGAACAGAACTCTTGTGGAATCAGCAAGAAGCATGCCATCACATGCTAAGTTACCAAGAAAGTACTGGGCGGAAGCTGTAATTACTGCAGCGTATGTGGGTAACAGAGTATCCACATCGGCAATAAAAGATGGTAGTACGCCATATGAGAGATGGTATGGGAAGAAACCAGATGCAGAACACATGAAAGTGTTCGGATGTCTTGCATATGCACATGTTCCAGATGCGTCAAGACAGAAATTAGACATGAAGTCTATGAAGGTACGTTGCACCAAGGGATATCAACTGTATGATGAAAAATCCAGGAATATTTTCATACGGCGAGATGTTATCTTTAATGAAACAGAATTTGGTTAAGAGTCTGTGACAAATGTGTATGTCTCATCAAGTGAACAGATAGTGGACCAAAAACAGAAGTTAAAGCTAAAGATAAAGCTGAACGACCAGCAAGAAACAGGAAACCCCATCCGCTATGGATATGATGAGTATGTTGATATGGCAGCAGCAAATGAATCAGTTTGTCACGCTGCAAACTTATGCAGTATGTTAAAGCCAAGAACATTAAATGAAGCAATGTCAAGTGACAATGAAAGGAGTAGAAGTCAGCCACAGATCTGGAATCTTTACATGAAAATGACACGTTGGATCTGGTGGAATTACCAATTGGAAGAAAACCTATAGGTTGTAAGAGGGTATTCACAGTTAAGTATGGAAATACTGAAAATGTAGAGAGGTTCAAGAGTAAGCTGGTGGCCAAAGGTTACTCGCAGAATTATGGTCTGGATTACGAGGAAACCTTCTCCCCAGTGATGCGCTATGCATCAATTCGCTCCTTAATTATATTTTCTGTGCAGAACAACTTGAAAATTCATCAAATGGATGTCATAACTGCATTTCTGAATGGAAATCTGGATCAAGAGGTATACATGGAACAACCGGAAGGCTACACTGTTCCAGGGAAGGAAAATCTTGTGTGTAAACTGAAAAAATCACTGTATGGATTAAAACGATCACCACGCTGTTGGAACAAATCATTTCATGAACAGATGAGGGAACTGGAATTTGTTCAGAGTTCAGCAGATCCATGTGTTTACATACGGAAGGGTGAAAATCTAGCAATAGTTGCAGTATATGTGGATGATATTATTTTGGTTGCTGATAGTGATGATGAAATAATCACTATAAAGGAAGCACTGAAGGAAAAATTCCTTTTGAAAGACCTTGGAAAGCTCCATTATATCCTTGGACTCTGTATTGTTCAGGATGAAAAGAATGGTTGTGTATGGTTAAATCAAATATAGTATACCCAAACTATGCTGGTGAAATTTGGAATGACTGAGTGTAAGGCAGTTGCAACTCCATCAGATATAAACGTGAAACTGCAAAAGGATGATAGTGTTAGCACTCAGGTTGACCGCAGTTTGTACCAGTCGTTGGTAGGCAGCCTTCTGTATGCTGCAATTGGAACAAGACCAGATATTGCATATGCAGTGGGAGCAATATCGAAATATTGTGCTCAGCCCAACATATTACATTTGACAGCAGCAAAGAGAATCCTACGTTACTTGAAAGGAACAGTTAATCTTACTCTTAAGTTTGAAAAGGTACCAGGAGACGTCATTACTGGTTACACAGATGCAGATTTTGCTGAAGACCTGGATGGTAGGAAGTCCACATCAGGAAATATCTTCATTCAAGGAGGAGCAACTGTAAGTTGGATCAGCAAAAAGCAATCCACGGTGGCCCTGTCCACCTCAGAGGCAGAATATATAGCCTTGAGTCTTGCAGCACAGGAAACAGTATGGTTGAGAAGACAACTGCAAGAAATAGGTCCCGAAGTTGATGACCCTGTTTGTCTGGCACCAATGGATAAATGAACCAGATAAAGTGACGATTATAATAACAGATTGAAAGTAATTGTAAAACATTTAGAATAACTGTAAGATTATTGACAGTAATTGTAAGTTTGTGTAAAACTTAAAATTGAGTGGGAGTGTTAAGAATATTGAGATAACTGCTGCCATCTGTAGTTAGGAATAACTCAATGAATAAACACATATCAACATACTGTGTTTAAAATCTTGCAATATAAATGTATCATGAGTGTATTAATTTTCAACAGTAGTAATCTGAACAACTTCCTTCTCTAATATATACACAGTGACTGAGGACATGAACGAATGATTCTTTTGTCTTTGGGGTGGGAGAAAGAGATGTATTAGAAGAAATAACTGTATTTGAAACTAAAGGATGTGGATCTTGAGGTTTCTTGGATTGTATGGGAGGAACAGAGATGGGTGTGGAAGTCGATTCATCAACCTTTTTAACCATGGAGGTCAAAAGGCTTTTCATTTGTTTTGAAAATGATTCTTTTTAAGGCACAGAGAGATCTGTCTGCACTCCCACTGTAGTTGTGGAATGAAGTGCAGCAGCATATGTCTGAGATGGAATGGCGGGCAGCAATTTCTGAGCCTCAGGATAACTAGTGTTATGAGTTGTTTTCAAATGCTGCACCTCTTTTTCCTCCAACCATTTTAGGCAAGAACAAAAGTAAGAAGGGTGAGAACCATTGCAGTTGACAGCAATATGGGTCCATGTCATATTCATAGGCATCGTGGTCCTTGCCACCACAATGAGCACATGTCAGGGAACCACGACATGATGTCTTTGAGAGGCCGAACCTCTGACACTGGAAACATCGGAGAGGGTTTGGAATGTATGGCCGTACATTTTAAATTAGATAACCTACATTGATGGTGGCAGGTGCACGTGATGATGTAAATGTCAAAACGAAGGTATTTGTTGGCAGTGTAACTCCATCTTTGAGAGTGGAGATGCCTCACTGCAGAAACTCCTTGAGTAGAGAGACCAGCGAGAATCTCTGACTGGGGACATTCTTCAAATCCCTCTCAACAATAACTCCTCGTGATGAATTCAAGGTAGCATGAGGGGTAACCTCAATAGGTATATCCCCAATTGCCATTGAATTAAAGATGAGTTCACTGTGTTGGGTTGTGGATGTTTCAACTAATGTCTGCAGATCAAAGCTTCTTTACTGACTTTGGAGAGCCAGCAAGACCCTCTAGTCCTTTCTGAATAAAAAAGGGGGACATTTGTTCTGAAGCATTTTCTGAAAGAGAATGTAATATAAGAAAATGAATTATGTGTGTTACAGATGTTGAAGATTGCTGCTCAGAGTCTTCAAGACGTTTACCTATTGACTGGTTTTTCACTAATTTTTGAAATTTTTGAAGGAGGATCCATAGGAAAAAAGAAAATGAACCCACTGACCCCACCTGCCATGGAGCCAACACTGGTACTTGGTTAACCATTCCCAGCCTAAGTGTTCACAACAGCATGAGAACTGAACACTGGTACTTGGTTAACTCTAGCCTAAGCCACCCAACCCAAAGGCTGCCAGTCTACTGGAATTCAAGGACAAAGTGGTGTGTTAAGGTTGGACCCCTCAACCAACAGGATCCTCTCCTCCAGGTTACCACGCATAGCAAACACATGGGTGGACATTTAGATCCCAAAGAAGGTAACCAAACAGAACAGAACTTTCCCTGGGAGGTCCCCTCACCGCCTACAGGAATCCACACCGAGGGGATGTAACAGGGAAAAGTATTCTACAGAAAGCAGAGTCACCAAAAATTTGGAGGATAAAGATGTCACTCATTTGAAGAAAGTGTGATGAGGCAAAAAGTCATTCAGCAACAAGAACAAAAATCACCAAGGAAAAGAAATAATCCACAAATGGAAGGAGGAAGTAGTAAACCCGAGGTTGTAGCTAATGTGATCAGCTAACAACAAATAGACATAGAAAGAAAGAAGAAAATTAAAAGGAAAATAAAATGAATGGATAACATATCTGCATAGAATGCATTTGAGGAGGAGAACTGATGGTTCTTTATGGAGATGTTTTTTAAGAATTCTTACCCAAAAGAGATAAGAATGTGAGATATGAAACAGGATTAACATATCCCACCAGAAAACCTAACAACCTAGGCTGATTGTAAAAGTATGTGAGCATATTGAAACTACCCCCATTTGGAAAGAGCTTACCAAAATCAGACATCCAATGAATGGTGTAGAAAAAATCACCAAAATTAGGAAAGTCTGATAAAATGCAGACCATCCCACAAAAGACACATGGAACTGAAACAAATTCAAAAGGAAATGCACAAAACTGGGACTGAATCCCTTAGTGAAAAAACAAAATCTAAACAGTGTCCTGAGAAATGGAAAATAAAAATCTGTATCATGGGTATTCCAAGACATGCATAAATACCCCAATGAAATGTGATGAAAGACAAAACATGAAAACATGGTAAACCCAAGAAATGATTGAGGTAGAATCAATCAATCTTGAAATTCAATCAGCATCATGCATAGAAGACAAATGGAGGGAACCTTCAGGTAAGATAAGTAAATGACAGGAAGTTGAAAGAGATGTGAAAAGATATATTAGAATAAAACAAAGTGCAATTAAACAATTTAATATAGCATAATAAATACCCCACTTAATGCTAAATCTACAGGATGAGCCTCAGAATCTGAATTGTGGAGAAAAAAGATTTATCTTAAGTCCATATGAGCTGTGGATGGTAAACATAAATTAGCAGTGTCTCATCCAAGAAGTCTCAAAAGTAAAGAATCCATATGTGAAGGGAAAAAAACTGAAAATGTCAAGTGTTCCAGTATGGATGGAAGGAGCAGGTATCCCATCAAAATATCTCTATATATGAACACCTACTAAAGAAGGTGGAAATTAAACATCTCATGTACAAGAGTAGACTGGACAGTATGAAGTTGAAGAACAAAGTTCACGAAAAGGGCATGACATCAAGTAGATAATCTGCCTGATGGTAAGTCAAGGCAAATATAATTAATGTTTCTATGGGGTTAGGCATGTACCCACTTTCAAAAGAAACAAACATTATGAAACAATGTCAGGATAAAGGGAATATACTGTAAAACGTATCTAAAACAAAAAGTGGCTGAGACAAGCCAAGTAAATGGTTGGAATTTTTTTGCACAAGGTTCTGCAGTAAAGGTAAGAGGAAAGTTCAAAATATATGATCAGCCTGAAATGGAATCAGGCATTATAGAAAGAGAGTGAGCAATAATGGGCACATTTATGGATGATCCCATACCTCAGGGGCTTAAACAAGAGAAAAGGTAAGAAGGTTTGAATTATAAATTAAATAAAATCACTGGTAGGAAACTGTAGCAAAATAAATATTGATTGTAAATGTTAGATATTGATGAAAACAAAATGGTTAATCTAGCTATTGATTAACCTGGAAGAATAACCACAAGTAAACTGAAATTAACAGACACTTTTTAAGCCTAATCCAATAGTGCAGGACAAAGGATACCGCTAAGCTCTAAAATAAAAAGCTTAACCTAAAAAAGTTGTACAGTACTGAGAGAAGTTAGTGTTGACCCAATCTAACAAAATTTATGTCATAGAACACAAATGAATACAGACAATATTAAAAATAAATTATTCAAAAACCTCATAGTGTCTTATATTACCAAAATCGGGGGGACTGTATGTGAAACACAAGTGGGTGTCCAAACTAAAAATGAGACCTGATAATAGTCAGCTCATTGATTGATCAATCAACTAACGAAGTTGAGGCCAAACAATATCTCATAACGTATCGCTACTTGAAGACTGTGTAAATGTGCAGAAGTAAATAAAAATGTTTAGTAACGAAATAAGATCTGTAACCATATAAAAATATAAAATAATTCCACTAATAGCTCAATAAGTTAGAAATTTCACTATAGTATAATAAATAATAAATTTGTTGAGTGAAATTAACAGAAAGATGTATAAAAAATTAAACACCTCAAGACAGTAGAAAATAACATTACATCACAAGTTCTGTCAAACCATGAATAATAGTTCAGAATCAAACAAACATGCATCAAAAATGTTTGTCGCACTGTTATTGGTCGAGAGTTATACATGATAATTTACATGCAACACACATTGGAATAAGTTAATTACAGATGGGTAAGAGCTTCAAGGCTTGATGAATGTGTAAAACAATTTTGCATAGAGAGAGTAGTACGGAACAAGAATAGTCATTTATGTGAGTGGAAGTAACGTACCGTATCAGAAAACAATTAAAGATAGAAAAGCAATTCATTGATTCATGAAAAATTTATTGTCTAACCAAATTCATTCTTTACTTTTGCTTCTTCATCGTATTATGTGATGATTTGAGGCTATTGTTTTGATTTAAATAGTAGAAATAAACAAAGTTCTTCACAAAAAAGCAAAAATATGATTTTCTACAGCCTTTTCCCCATAACTGAAACTTTTAAGTAAATCTAAAGTAAGCTGAACTTACTTTTTACACCTCATAATATTAATTATGGATGAAGAATTAATATTTTATACCAAATGACCCAAAAGAAAGAAGGTCCAGTTTGAAAATATTCAGATAGTGGCAAAATAGGTATAAAAGTGTGAAATGCAGAAGTCTAAAACATCAAGATCAAATTCTACATTTTTCAAATAATGTTCTTCTTTCTTGAAAGTATCACTGCAAAGAAAAGAATATCAAATAAAGCAAAAATATTGCTAGTTTTCTTAAGTATCACATGCACTAAGCTGGCTATTTACAGTTTAATAGAAAACAATGTTTGAGCATTTCAACATATACATGCATATGTATATACTTAAATAGTGAAATTGTTGGAACAAGAAAATATACAAAAACAGGCTGTCAAACAAAATAAACAATTTTCTTATACATGATGTGAATGTAAAAAATTAATAACAATAGAAACATATATACCTGTAAAAGAACACAACAACCTTCTTTAATAATAGATGCTGGTAGCAATACTTTTGGTGGTGGTTCTCAGTAATGCCTATCCATATAAACATTAATCACAAAAATGAAGTGTTCACTTCTGTTACCTCTATTAAATGTCAATGAGTATTCCACACTACCAAATGATTCAACACCATTGAAAAGTCTCACTGCAGCTGTTTCTAGACTTAAAACTCTTGCACCTGAGGATGTAAAAGATGAAGAATGTTTACATGTTATTTCATGATTTAAGTTCTAAAATAAAATGCCATTTACATAACAAATTGAGTAAAAGTTCACTATGATCATTTCAAACTGAAATTGGTGAATAAATATCAAGTAAATGTAAAAATCAAGTGAGTTTAACAATTTATATGCACAGAGTGGATACATTTAGATGAAACAAAGAAAAGAGAGTAACATAATTGTTTCACTTTGAAGCAAAACACTTAAATGAAAAATAAATAACATGAAAGTAAATGCATAACACTATATTCCTACTGCTTCATTAACTTCTTTCCTGTCCCCCACCAGTACAGTGGTATGTCTATGGATATACAATGCTAATATCAGGTGTTTGATTCCCCTTAATGGCTAAGCATATAGCCCAATGTGGCTTTTCTATAAGAAAACACATACATACTTCTTGCCACACTCATCTGTATGTGCAACAACTGCTTACAGAAATCACCAGGACTAATTTCATTCTAGTCACGTTTTTTTGTGCATTTTGAATTTTGTACAAAGCTATGTGACAGAAACGTATCCAGATGTATAGTATCAAGAACACTCAATAAATGTCATGACCTGTGCAATTGGGCTTTACATGTTAACATAAGAAGACCAAAGTCTTAATCAATAAATATACATAAGAGATAATGAAAAATGAAATATATAGTAATAGTACCTTAAAACCAACTAGCAATGTATTTAAAGAACAATTAAAGAAAGTGTGGAATTTGTACTGCATATCTTAGCAATAAATTTAACCTACATCAGCTGAGGTTTTGCTGTTGCAACTTCATCAGGTCTAATATTACAAGATCAAGTTGAAGAGTAAAAGTCTTATTTATTTATGTAACTTTATTGTCAAACTGGGTTTACTGATCTCTGTCATTATAAACAGAATATAGTAACCAAAGAGTAAAACTGACAAGTCTAAGTCTTATTGTTAAAATGATACCCTGTATATGTATCTCTGTGCATTGGCATACATCAATCAGAACTGGCTGGTACAGTTACCATAACTTTTTGTATTATAACCCAGGAACTTCCTGACTGAATACATGGGCTATTTTGTTCAAGAATTTTGCCTTAAAAAGGAAGATAAAAACAACTTGAAACAGAACACTTTTTTTTTAAAGACTTGAAGTTTTTATCATCCACATGGCTGGTTCAATCAATATATCTTTTGTATTGTAACTTCATACTATTTGTTGATGTACATGGGTTACTTTGTTTTAGGATTTTTACTTCACAAGAGGAATACAAAATCGAAAACAGAGCACATTTTAAAAATTAACCTTTGGCTTTGGTTGAACGACATTACTACTTCATCAGTTAACTCTCTCAATATAAGTTCAGTCCATATGGCCAACCATGTGGCCTCTATGCACTTGTTTAAAGTCTTTTTAGATTTAATACTTCTAATATTTAATATAGAGTGTATATTTTCACACAACTTAGCAATCAGTCTTTCAGCTTATACGTTTTTCACACCAAAAAATTATATTTTTAGTGAAGTATTTTATTAAAAGTAAAATAAAACTTTGTCGATGAAAACATTAAGTTTTTTTAAAAGTTCATTTGCAGAGTAATTTTTGTTTCAAAATTAAAAATACTTTTCTTGATCCCAAAAATTGTAAATTTTATTTGTGTAAAACCTCCTCAGTATGTATCAAACATTTTTTTCACTAAAATTCAATATTTTATCTCATATTTTCTCTACCATACCTCAACCTAAAAAGATTCAATTTTACATTTTAGTTACTTTTATAATTATACACCATGAACAAACATGAGAAACAAGAAATAAAATATTTAACCAATCTTCTTTTATCTTGATCTCAACTGTCAAAGATAGCTAACCAAATTTGTTATACCACTTAAAGTATTGCATTTAATAATTTTATTTAACTACAAAATGTCACAAACAATATATACCAATAATGTTTATAAAGTAGATATATTTCCTTACCCCTCAAAATTTTTATGGCTTTCTAACTGCAACAACAGTTATTACAAATTCATCAAAGCTGATTGTTAACTTCCCATAGGAACAGTGTTGGTACTACGAGTTGAAACTGACATTTAACCATTCAGAACATCTTATACAATATGTTATTTGATAGATGAAAAGTACTAGTACATGTACTTTAGAAAATATTCCATGATTAATTTACGTTTTAAATCTCATATCACAAAGTGTACTTGTTAACTGTAATAAAAGTTGATCTGAAACATTATTAAACTTTCTCTTATTTATATAACTAACTAACTAACCAATCTACAAATACTGAGAACATAGATGATCTCTATTTCATGCATAACATGGCTAATTGTCATTCCTTAAACCTGAAGTGTTGACAAATATTAAGTTTCAGTATTATTAGTTAAGTCTAAATAACAGAGTTAGATGGTTAATGGAATTTGATAACTGATTAATTGTGCATAGCATTCAACTAACAGATTATTCTCACGATATTTCAATTAATTGTAATGTCAATAATGATAATAATAAAAAATTACCCATTCTCATTAAACTGAATAGCTCTGAATTTACTAAAAACAAAGATAAATTAAACATTTCAATAACTTAGAAAGTTGAAATAACTGAAACAGTAATATGCAGAAACATTGTTTTTATAAGTTGATTATTTGGGGACATTAATCAAATTAGTTGTAATTTTGACAAATCAATTATTTCATGAGACTGTAATAAGTGTTACAGACCATGAAAGATTATACTATCAATTGAGTTAATCACCCAGCTCTATAATGTAATGTAAACACTGTCATTTTACATCTTTTAGCTGCAAAGATGGTTTTGAAAGAACCCCAGAGTCAAAATAAGCTATTGCAAATGTTACTCTGAGAATGCAAAAGTAGGAGGTAGTTTTCTTTGCATGTTCTGTATACGATATTCTTTGAGTGTCAAAGGCTTGAGAGCCTCCTAGAGGTGGGCATAAAATGATTAATTCTGTTTACTCAAATTTCAGATACATATTCAATTTCATAAAACCTATAATAACTGAAATATCAATACTTCAAGAGATGCTCATCATTATGTCTACTTTGTTTGTTTTTTTTCTGTTTCCAGTTAGTGTAATGAAAATTATATTCAAGGTGTGAAATATCTGATGGTCTAACTTATCCTAACAGCAACATGATTGAACTGTAAGTTGACATTTAAATTTAGAATCTGTGTATAGTATACTTACAATTACATATATACAGGGAATTTCATACTTCAATTCAGTCAAATTTTAATTTTTAATAAGTCATGCAAGAAGAAAATCTACTCTTTTGTTAAATTTGAAAGACTCTTACATCCATTACCTAGTCACAGTGGCATTCAGACCAGTTATGTTGGAAATTTTGTGTGCAATAGTACAGTGCTTATGACTAAATACAATACTGTGTGACAGTGCAAATATTTTTGTCAGGTGGTAGATAATAAACATTTGTTGAAACATTGGAAATCAAATGCATAATTTCAAAATTCATATACACACTTTCATTTCCCAACAAATTAATTTTCACAAAATAACAAATCAGGTCTTCTTACAGAGGAAGCATTTGTCATTCTCACAACTCCTTCAATTATTCACTTAAATTCTACAAAATGTACTTGCCACATTTTATCTCTATTTCAACAGACTGCACATTGCAAAAGCAAATCCCTTCTTGAGCAGACCATTGAGAAGCCTTTCACATCACACTAGAGAACTGTTCAAGAAGTATGAAGGATAAAAAATGCCTCCTTCAGACAAATTTGCTGGCACAAAATCATCAGCTCCTAGTAGAAAGAGAAATATAAATTTTAACTAATATCTCAGATTCCTCTTCAAAACTATTCCTCAAAATATGAATATATCTATTGAAATGAGATCTCAAATCCAATGAAACACTTCATTTATTTTATTTAACCTTTTCAAAACAAGCTGGCAGAAAATAAGTAATACTGCTATATAATTAATGCATAATATACGAAAAGCCAACAGGCATTCATCTAGCATTGGATAAATAATGGAGTTTCCTAATCAATTTGTTGTCAAACTCATCACTCAATAATTTTTTTTTCATAAGACTAATCTTCTTATTTTCATGTTGTTTGCAAATTTTTAAGAGACCTTTTCTAACCACCATTTATTTAGTATCATAGTTAAGTTAGTTTTTTAATCATAAACTTTTAATGTCATATGCAAAGTAATAAGATGAAAAAAAGGTTAATACCTCTCTGTTAATACATTTCCTCTAAAAACTAGCAAAGATTCTTGTGATGGGTTATGATACTTGATATTTAATTCAGTGCAAACAGATTCACCCAGGTTTTTGGAAAACAATGACAATACAACGTTTACTATTTACTTACTATTACGTATTCAAATTATGATGATGACACCTAAATTACTTGCAACAGTTAAAATTATCCATAAGGTGGAAATCAAAGTACTATAAGAAATATTGTGATCATGACAATTACACAGAAACTTCTTATTTCTTATATATATTAATAAATACAACAACTGTACATTTCTGATCAAAGTAACTAGAATGCAAAAATTAAAAATTTACAGTTTGGCAGTGTAAGACTAGAGGGAAGGCAGCTAGTCATCACCACCCACCGCCAACTTTTGGGCTACTCTTTTACCAACGACTAGTGGGATTGACCGTAACATTATAACGCTCCCACGCTGAAAAGGCGAGCATGTTTGGCGCGACGGGGATGCGACCCCGCGACTCTCGGATTACGAGTCGCACGCCTTAACACGCTTGGCCATGCTGGGCCTTACTAAGTTGATTAAATCTTAAATGAGGTCTTAAATAACGCTGTAAATTTGAAAATTAGAAATAAGTTCAAATAACATGAAATATTGAAGTTAAAACTGAGATAGACAATGTTGTAATAAATTTAAGAATTCACGCGAGAATGAGAAAGGAAGTAGATAGTGTACGAATACAGGATTTGTTGAATTCTTTGATTAATGTTCACTAAAAAGATCAAAAAGTGACAGTATTATTTCTAAGCAGATATTTTTCTTGTGTTTCTATTCCCTTAATACGTACGAAACTTAATGTATATATCTTTCTCTATATATAACGAAATCACAAAGAGCTTTGCACCTGTAAAAACAACTCACAAAACATTACAATCCTTGAAATCTTCTGTTTTGTATTTTTTCTCTATCTGTTAATTATTGTTTTCATCTATCCGTTTTGTGACTTCAACGAGATTCTAATTAATTGTTTGTTTTTTTAATTTTCCGCAAAGCTACATGAGGGCTATCTGCGCTAGCCGTCACTAATTTAGCAGTGTAAGATTAAATGGGAGGCAACCACCTACCACCAACTGTTACGCTGCTCTTTACGAACGAATAGTGGAATTGACCATCAACTTATACCGAACCCACGACTGAAAGGGCGAGCAAGTTTGGTGCGACATGAACCTGTGACCCTCAGATTACGACTCGAACGGCTTAACCACCTCGCAATTCTAATTAATGATTTATTTGACTCCAATTAGAGAAATTTAGTATATCTTTGAAAATCTAATAATTTCTAGTGAATTTTATTCTGCTAAAATAAATAATTAATGAATAATTTAGAGAAATGTCGTAATATCCTATCTACTAAAAAATTATAAGTTTATACAAATAAATATCTGCAGAGATATAATTTCATGAATATACTTGCAGCAAATATCAAAGTTTGCAGAAGTAATAGTAGTCGAGTGATTGTTTGTTTTTGAAACTCGCGCAAATCTACACGAGGACCATCTGTGCTAGCCATTTCTAATTTACCAACCATAATCACCCACCGCCAACTCTTAAGCTACATTTTTACAAACGAATAGTGGGATTGACAATCACATTATAACGCCCCCGTGGCTGAAAGGGCGAGCATGTATGGTGTGATAGTGATTCGTACCCACGACCCTCAGATTGCGAGTCGAGTGTCCTAGCCATCGGGCCATGCTGGTCTAGTAATCGAGTGAGGTTAATAAAAATTAATGTAAAATAAAAGGTACAAATATGATTGGCAAAGTAACCGGGAAAATTCGGAATTACAGACAAACTATTTCAGGACCTGTTTGTTTTTTTTTTTTGCATTTTGTGCAAAGCTACATGACTGCTATCTGTATTAACCATCCTAATTTTTCAATGATATGGCAAACAGATAGTCTACACTACCCAAGGGTCTCACCACTACGTTTATAATGTACTTAAGACTCCAAAGTGTGGGAAGCAATTTCTTAAAGATTTTTCTTTTTTTTGGCGGAAATGAACGTTAACCACAGGACCTCAGCTCCACAGTACGAAACGTTAACTATAAGGACACGATCCGCTTTTCAGGCCACAAGTATGGTTCCTCCTGACCTAACATGATTGTAACGAAAACTAAAAGCACTTTTTATCGGATTATTTTATACATAGCTAGTTTAAATTATTTTTAATATTTTAACAAACAAGGTGTGAGAGACAAATAGGTATATAGGTAACAACAAGACATTATTCCTCAACGTGACATGATGATTATATCTACATCTAAACCAATCCCAAACCTGACAGGATACAAGGCTAACAAATAAATTGTAGGATTCCTTGTTGAATAATGAAGTAGTTTTCAACAGAAAACAAAATTTTAAAAATATGAGTCACTAGTTTAACTGGTAAAATACAAACCATGAACAGAACCAGTTAATTATCAACAATAACCAACTTTACACCAGCTGTGATCATCACCCGTGTAATGCTTGTTTTAAACAGTGCCCTGAATGAAATAGAACAACATTCCATTCGACCCAGCAGCGATATTACCACACAAGGTGGAATGTGGGTAAGAACTGATATACTCGTATAGAGGGCAGCGTACAAAACAATCACTTCCTTACTCCTGCATGTTACGAATGGAAATAGTTAAAACAAGGGAAAAAACGCTCTAATTACCCTCTGGGCAATTTTACTTCAATATACTTTTGGTATGTTAAAACGCATAATGTATTTTAACTCTTTTCTTATTTAATTACATTATGTAATTAAATGGTAGCGACGTTCAAAGTCCAGTATATTTTGGTGAGAGCGCTTGCCTGGCTCCTCTGAGTATGCTCCCATGTTCTCCTTGAATTTATCAAGATGAGCGTCAAGGATATGTACTTTCACGGATATCCTGCAGCCGATTTTGCCGCAGTACTTCACCAGAGCCTCAACCAGTTTCACATAACTTTCGGCCTTGTGATTGACCAAGAAGCCCAGAACCACTGCGACAAAACTGTCCCAAGCTTTTTTTCCTTTCTACTGAGCTTCTTTGGGAATTCTGTGCACTCCAGGATTTTCTTTATTTGTGGTCCAACCAATACACCAGTTTTGACCTTTGCCTCTGACAGCTTAGGGAAGAAGTCTCAAAGGTACTTCAAAGCTGCAGACTCTTTATCAAGAGCCGTGATAAAATGTTTCATAAGACCCAATTTTAAGTGCAATGGTGGGAACAACACCTTCTGGAGGTCCACTAGTGTCTCACACTTGATATTTTGCCTCCAGCACTTCTTGTTGTAGTGCACTGCGGTGTCCCTGCTGTCCCATAGGCAAAGATAACAAAGAAACTTGGTAAAGTCTCCTTGGAGATTCATCACGAATGTCACCATTTTGAAGTCTTTGATAACCTCCCAGTGATACTCATCATACTTCAAGGATTCTAGCAATGTCTTAACGCTGTTGTATTCCTCTTTAAGGTGCACCATATAAGCCAGAAGAAGAGACGGATACTAATTCCCCTTAAGGAGCAGCATAGCTTTGAGGCTTCTGGATGAGCTATCAATAAAGAGACGCCACTCGTTCGGGTTATAGACAATTCCAATTGCCTCACACATGGTTTCTCTCACCAGCTGCTACACCTCTTAAATTGTAAGCTGGATCTTCAACGTCTACCTTCTCTTCTCATTTGCTTCTTTCTTCTGAGTATGGCTGCTTTCTCTCTGGCAGGGAGCTCAGGGCAGTGTGGCTCAGGGGCGATGAATGATGGAAGGTACAAATACATCATTACAGATGCATTCTTACCAGCCTGATGTTTGGAAGGGTCCACCATGTAGAAGTAGCAATTGCTTGAATGGTCAGTTGGTTCACGCCAAATTCTTGGATAAGCGAACTTCATGGCTCTATTTTCCCCTCTGTACCATCCTGCAAAAGAGCAAAATAAAATTCTAATTATGAAGAATAAATTTATTTCATCCACAACTAATGTGTACGAGGTTAATACAAAATATTTTATATTTTATAAGAGCTTTACCAACAGTAAAATATATTAAGAGAATATCAATTATTCAAGCTCCAACTAATCCAAGCATACGTAACTGGAAGTTATTTGTAAGGCATTCAAAACCTACTGATTTAATTTAAAGAAAAACCTTTAATTTATACTTTGCTAGTGAAATAGTATACAGGTAGTAAAAATCTTGTACTGTGTATATATATTAATATTTCAACAAATCTAACCGTATACGAGAGGTGCGAAACTTTGTAAATTTCATAATATATTATATAACAATCTGATTACTTGTTTGATAATATTTTATTGAGCAAATGTTGAAAATTCATTCTGTTATGTGAAATTTTCATCAGTTTATCTATTCCTTTCTTTTACGGTACAGATATTTTCATCATGAGCAGCAAACTTTATAATTCAGGAACAATTATCAATACTTACTAATTAAAAACCTGAATTATAAAGCCAGTCAGCAGAACAAGCCAAAAGAAGGATTTTGCGTATTTGGATGCACTTACTGTATGGTCTAACGTGGCACAACAATTAGATAGCCCCCAGTATCTCTGTGGATTTAAAATGTTAAGAAAGGGGTTTCGATACCCATAGGGGGTAGAGCACAAATAGCCCATCGTGTAGCTTTGTGCTAAACTTCAAACAACAACAACCTATTTGATAGAGCATCTATAAGTAACACGATACACTTTCTGTTTAGATCGAACTTTTGATCACCGTACAATTATTAAACGGGACATTTCCGTGTAACATTCTACTCTTATTGAATAGTGCATCCAAACTTATAAAATAGAGTACATAACACGTAAAAATTACTTGACAGGAAATCCTTATCTAACCAACTACGCTCTTTATCAATTTTCATCAGTTGAAAAGTAACTGGTTGGATAAGACAACATACCCACATAATAACAATAATGTAAAACATAACCAATAGTGAGCGGAGATAAAATCAGACTATCATGTTGGCCAAGTACGATAGAAATGGCGATGGATACTTCAACAGTTGCAGTATGAAACTAACTGTTATCTGTAATTTCGGAATTGTTTCTTACTAACAACAATATTGACATCTAGAATGATGCTAGACGAATAGCCATTAATCTTTCGAGTTTGTATTTTACTAAATTGCTGAACTAAAGTAAAAGTTGGATATTAAAGGTTATTTATAATAGTTGATTTTCATCTCCTAGCAACTAATAATTTTGAATTAAGACGTATGTTTGGGAGAAATAACCTTCATTGAATCAGTGAGTGGCTTCTCAAATTTAATTTTTAATTCTATGTTTGTCTCTACCGAATATTACTTTCAATTTAAAGGTGGTTTATAATAAAGTATTAATTATTTTTTGTCGAATATGCATCGGTATCCCAGGTTCGAGAATTATTAAATAACTAGTATTTGTCGGAGTTACTCTTAGCAAATAACGATTTTCATGTCAAATTTCTATATATATATATATCTTCTGCAGTTTGAACTTTATTTCTTAATAAATAAAACTGAAAATCTAAAGTTCGACTCTTAATTGGTATTAATTCATTTTTACAAATTATTTATTCGTTAAGTGCTCATAGCATATTAGGGTTTGTTCCTTAACAAATGTCTATCACAAAGATAGTTATTTATTAGCAAATTAGTTTCTAGCATGTAATTTTGTATCTCAAGACGGCTGGTATGGGTATTAAAACTATTATTAAAATAAAGTACAGAACAACGTTTCGACCTTCTTATGTCATCTTCAGGTTAACAAATAACGTTTATAAATTTAAGCTGGGTTTTCAAATTACCATTACCGTATTCTATGTGTTTCTCAAGGAACAACAATTAAATTATCAATTTTTTATGGTCACACTTTCAAAACTATTGTTGGACAATTTTTGGTGGTAGTGGTGGTATTTTACGTTGATTTTGGCAAATATCGTTTTCATACGGCTAAGCGCAGCTTAGTTGTTGATGTGTCAACCTTTCGAACTGATCTTCTATTTTTATTTTATTTTATTACTATTTAATATAATTTTTTTGATATAGTGATAGCATAACTGTCTAACTTACGTCTCTGCAATTAACTGTATACATTGCCCAGGCCAACAAAACTCGTCACAGACATACAAGTCTTTGCCATGTAGCAAGTGCCCATTACAGTTTCGCGTTGTTTCTCGCGCTAACTAAATGATTGTTTTTGTTTTATTTTTTCCATGGCAATATCATTTATAAGACATAACCTCTGGATTATGTATAGCCGCCCTTAATTATAAATTAACGATTATAAAGCTGCCCGAAGCACCCCCGGTCAAAACGGTTTTATCTATTTTTTTGAACCGAATGTTATAAACAATCATTCTTCATTATTTCTCAAAAAAATAATCACTTCAGGTTTTTCTTTAAGCAAATATTAAATCAATTTATTGTAAGGGTTGTTCCATAACAAGCATTCCTCACTGTTCCACTGTTATTTCTTTCAGATTTTTAAAATTCTTATACTGTAAATCTTTATTTTTAGGTGCTATAATCCCTTGTTTTTATATAATTATAAAATTTTTGGCTCGGGAAAAATGTAACAAAAACATACATAAAAATGAATATTCCAATCTTTGGAATCACAAGCACGCAATAAACCAATCGGGACGTAGCCTGTGGGAAGGGTATGCAAAAGTATCACCCTAACATTTTTAAAAAACCTTAAAAGTCTCTTATCTTCTGATTTTTGCAAGAGATATATGACTATCGTGAAAATTATTCATGTTTTATTATTCGCAGCATAGCTGCTCGCAGAATTGTTGAGTTTTTAACTACAAACTTTTAGCACACAGCTCTGTCATCTCTTGACCGATTTGAGATGTAATTACACTTTAAGATTCAAGAGATCCAGCCCTATCGATTGATGTATTTGATCACGAGAAAGATCTCATAGATTAACTTCATCTAATCCTGCATAAATGAATTTCAGTGTGATGGTTGGCTGATAGAGATCCTAATGAGTAATGAAATTGAAGGAGTAAGGGGGTATACGCATGCTCCACGTTTAGCATTGCTAGAGTATAGAGATGTACCTTATAAATTGAAAAAAAAAGGAGAGTAGTTTAATTTACTCTTGTCCTGCTTAAATGATTTTCAAGTGCCTCGGCAATTTAGGATTCCCTCATGTTATAGAAAGAAAGACTACCACCCCACTGTGTAGTGTGCTGTATAATTCTCCTAAAAACCATGTTGCTATTTCTTTGGATGAGGAAAAACCTAGTTGATATAAAAATGTATTTCAGAACGGCTGGTATGGGTTTTAACATTTTTATTAATAAAGCGGAGAAGAACGTTTCGACCTTCCTACGTCACCTTCAGGCTAACAAAGGTAAGGTGATCCATACCCATGTTAATAATACCCATACCAGCGTTGCTGTTTTATTGTCGAAAAATAATAAATTTTGATGGTTATCATATTTCGTTGAATGATTTCATTTTTTCCATCTCTGATAGTCTTTTTTAAATTACTTTGTATGTGTTTTGCGTTAGAATAATTACAACAAACAGCACTTCCAGAGTGGATTGAGACGGTAATGTGTTGCACACAATGAGCATGCGTGCGTAACAGGTCTTCGTTACTTCAAGTTTTGTTAAATTATGCTTTATTTATTGTAGATACAGGGATACATAAGCTTAAATTTTGCTACTACTAGTTCAATACTTGATTTTCGTGTTGTATTTAGAGTCTGTTATTCGTGTCTTATCAAGATCTTGTTTTTATTTGGTATAATTATTTGCTATGCATTTCTGTCTCTTAGTGGAAACATGGACGTGCCCCTAAGTTGTTAGGTCCCTGCTCGCTCCTTCAATTACATCAGGTGTAAGCCTACGTCTGAAAATGGGTGAGAAGCTATGATTTTTTTAGTGCTTTTAAGAATAAATGACACAAAATGGTTGGGTGAATTATTATAATTATTTACGCTAGTAAGAGGCAGAAGGAAGGAATCTGATAATCGACAAAACATATTAGGCAGAGGCTACCTTTGTGGAACCGAACATTAAGCTGAGGGTAATTAATACTTTAATTAACTTTGTACCAATGTTTAATTTTTCAACTATTCCTCACTCTTTTCTTTTTTTTTTTTGTTTGCTTTCTTATTCATTTTTAGAAAATCGTAATTACTTCGTAATTAATAGTTAAGCTGTATAATTTAAGTGTTTTTACTATGTAAAGTTCTCAACGACGCTGTTAACTTTATGAATCTCTTTCAATAAGATTTTTCAAAAAGTTAAATTTTAGTTTACTTTAAAGGACTGAAAGCGCCAAGGTAGTCACCTTTTTCAGTGTGTTGGAGTGGGCGCCTTCAGGAATTTGTTTATTGAATAAATCAAGATGGTGCAATTTCGCAGTCGTATATCAAAGAAATATTAGAAAATTATATCTATCTGTATCACAGCCACTCTCTGTTCGTTAAGCTACCTTTGGTGGTAACTTTCCAATAGTTTCAAACGTTTGTCTCAACCGAAAGCCTTAAGTTCAAATAGCCATCGAGTAGAAATTTCCGTGTAACTTTTGTTAATTATTATGTTCAGAGCAATATCATATAATATTAGGTAAAACAGAACAGCATTACAGTTTAAATTAAAACTTTAAATTACTTGTTAATATTTATTTACAAATACTGAGTGTCACCTCAATCGACCATATTAGAAATGATTGCGTTCAACTCTCGATTATCATATTTACAGTAATCCATTTGAATATTCGGAAAAAAAATACTATTATAGATTAAATTAAGAATCCTATCATATTACACCTAAATACCAGTGTCTGTATGTCTCTAAACACAGCTTGGATTAAACACCAGTGTCATTTGCGACGACTAGGCCTGATCAATGTCTCTAAGCTGTTTATTATTACATTACCATTATAACTATTTTTATTTATTACTGCTATAGACTGCCCATGTATGACTGTGTTTTGTGTATTTAATAAATAAATTTAAAAAATTTCTTTTGAAATTGTCTTTTATTTAGTTCAGAGTAACAAACATACTGGTAAAACAACTTTGAACATGCACAAACAGAAAGCAGAAAAACCCTTTTGTGTAAGTACTAGTTTATATCATGTTTATGACACTTATTGTAATAGTTTTGAAGCTGTTTCAGCCTTTGTTTTCATGAGAATGTCTCTGGATGGTTGGTAGATGTAATAACATTCTCCATTTGACTGCATACAAATCTTGTGTGTTATAATACTGCTCAAAACTGAGGTGCTCAAGTTTGGTCTGAACTTTCTTTTGTTTTTAGTCACTAAACTAAATATCCTTTCACTGTCATCATTAGAATGGAAGATTGTAAGAATTCCAAGCATTACCCTACACTAAATGTCATACTGCTGGGTGCCATTTCCATCCTTAACAGCTGAACCCAAAAGTTGTCAACATTCAACAGAAGGACAGTTTCTGAGAAAGTATCAATTTGATAGTTCAAATATTGCCCTTCCAACTTGTCAATAGTGTCGTGCTCATGTGTATTGACAAGAACAGGATACCTGTCTGTGAAGAAGCATAGAGAAGAGAAATCTTTGCTGACTTTCAGTTTTGGATTAGCAACCTGCGTGAATCAGAAGTTCATCATTTAGAGGGAAATGTTTCATCATGTAATTTGTAGCTGCAATATAGTATTTCTTGACACTGGTGTAAAAGCTGATCAGGTTCAGGTCCTTTTCATATTTAACAATGTATTCCTTGGCAGCATTTCCAATAGAAACTGCCTCATCAGATTTGTGTAAGGATTCACTGTTGTAGTCAAGTTCAGTGATGTTGCCTTTAAGATACTCTGGCTTGATGTATCTGACATGTGTATTTTTAACTTGTGTAATCAGAGTTCTATGCATAATGTGTATGCAAGGTTCTTCTCTTTGCAATATCAAATTGGCTTGCTCAAATAGAGGAATTGCAGACTGAAGAAAAAACAAAATAACAAGTTCATTTTGTTGTCCAAGAAAACTGTTAACTTATCTAACTTGCTCTGCGCATAACATTTCTTGGTTACTTTCTGCTAGCTTTCGTTTTCTTCTCGTTTTTCATTGATTGTCTCTTCTTTAGTTCAAGGTCAGACTGCCTAAACATATATTGAGTTATATCAAATGTTTCTTTGTCTGCTTTTGGAGACTGTTGTCTTGTGTGGCTGAGAGGATATCCTGACTGTTAAAGTCTTGCTGCCTGATTGAGCTGCACTATTAGATCCTTTTGAATCTAGTTTTTCCTTTCCACAGTAAAATACTTCTTTAATTGCTTCCATATGTCAATATTCTGTTGAGGCACATCCCAAGTGATAGCCATCTTGTGTTAACAAGTTGTAGAATTTTTATTGTTTCTTTGTCATACAATCCTTGAAACTCTTTGAAATGCTGTTTTCTGCTAGCACTTTTGTCCAGAAAATAGTAGATATCTATCAATATATCAGAAACTGGGCAGTTCTCTGAAAGCTTTCTGGGCAGCAATATTCATGAGGTGACAAGCACAGCACATGAAGTAAATGCTAGGCTGTCGTCTTGAGATGTGTCCCATCACACCTTTACCTATACCAGACATAACGTAGGCATTGTCTGAAGAAAAACTAAGACAGTTATCCCATGGAATTTTCCTCTTTGTCAGTTCGTGGTCCAAAAGATTGGAAATATTCTCTCCCGTTGAAGCTTCTTTCCATTCCACCATTGTCGAAAGAAAACAAACAATTTTTCCAAGCAAAGAGTCAAGATATCGTACAACCACTGGATACAGTTTTGAGTCATCCATATCTGTGAATCCATCTGTAGCTAAACTGTAAACACTGTTAGTCAGTATGCTTGAAATCATTTTGTCATCTTCGCAACCCGACATTTGTACAATGGCTGTAGTTTTGGTTCTAGCACAGCCATATTTTTTCCCTATATCAGAGTCTGGGAACATTTTTCTGAATAGATGTCCTGCATGATCGGCTACAGCTAGAGGTAAATTATGAGCAATGACGAATTGCATGAACATCACCTCTGCATTTATGGTTTCATATTCTGAATTAATGGTTGGCATTTCTGTAATATATGTAGTAGTTTAGTCTGCAGTGTTTATACTAATACGCTTTCTCACTTTCGACTGTTAGTTTTTCGTTTACTCTAAAAATCAGATTACCGAAAAACTGTCATAGTAAACAGTTATGATATCTACACAATCATATTATATAAGAATGCTGAAAGGCCATATACAAAATTTCAGAAGCGTTTATTACATATTAAGTTTCTGAGATAATGCAAAGTGTTTGCATTTCAAAGTTCCTTAGATTGATGTAAGAAAACAATTGGCCCAAATAATGCGTTTTTTAACTTGTTTTTTCCAGCACCTCTCAATGTTAACACAACACATTAATCACTTGGATTATATATATTTAAAACAAATCTTTAAAACTCAAAACAAGAAATTATTGCAGTATAAACTTATCCAATTAAAGAAATTACGCAACTTAACCAATATCCGAAACAACGTTTCCTAGAAACTTATCTGAAGAGATAATCAACAACAAAATCATGTCTTATCCGCCCCTGAGAAAAGTTTTGTTAAATGATATAAACTTCGCTATCTCTCATAATAAAATTACATGTAGCCCGGCATGGCCAGGTGGGTTCAGGCGTTCGATTCGTAATCTGAGGGTGCGGATTCGAATCTCCGTCGCACCAAACATGCCCTTTCAGACGTGGGGGCGTTATAACGTGACCGTCAATCCCACTATTCGTTGGTAAAAGAGTAGCTCAAGAGTTGGCGTTGGGTGATGATGACTATCTGCCTTCCCTCTAGTTTTACACTGTTAAATTAGGGACGGCTAGCGCAGATAACCCTCTTGTAGCTTTGCACGAACTTCCAAAACCAAAAAAAAATTAAATGTGCCGTTTTCTTTCTAAATTTTGAAAAACTACTGACTAATGTAGAACCTTTAGCGATATGAACTAAATATTGGTACGCTTTTGACAACTTTGTGACAGAAGTATCGGAAATAATTTTATCTGGTTTCTATATTTATGAATTAAAAATATATATGATAGTAACGTGTGAAACGCCGAAGTAGTAGCCCTTTTAAACTTAGATAATATTGTGCTATCAAATCCTGTAAAAGGGGTTGAACTTTTCATTTTCAATAAACAAGATTACTTGATAAAATGATCTTAAATGACTACAGCAAGATGAAAGTGTTTGATAAAGACCCCACCCAACAGAGAAAAAGTAAACTTCAAAGGCTTCAATTACGAAAAACCAACAACATACTGCAATAAACTTATCCCGAACTCAACGTGAAAATTATTTTCAAATCGAAGAATCTTTTTCACTCGAAGTTTGTGAACATGTGCCCATAATGCAGGCACGTGTTTTTTGGTCATCGACCCGAACTCTACCTTCCAGGATTAAGGAGCATGCGGAAAACAGCCCTTCTAACAACTCTTGAATTTGCAACAATCTAAGCGAACTGTAACAAGAAACATTGCATCAAACAGTGCAGGATAATAGACTCAGCGAAAGAAAAGTAACATAAAACCAAAGCTCAACGAGCAACGCCGTTGTATCTCAAACTGTGATAAACTTATCATGCCTAAGATAGACAAAGTTAAAAGTGAAAACTTCGTTTGACAAATGTCAACGTTTATATCAAATACATCTAAATATGTGACTGAAAGACATTTCAGGCTGTCAAGATCAAAACCGTACAAAATCTTGAAACAATAAAAGTATCACAGTCACTTTATATCAAAGTTTATAAATTGTATTTACATACTACACAAAGCCTTCAGTTTTTAAACCTGACCTTTTACTTATTTTTTATTACTGTATTTTGAATCTAATAAAGTCAAACTTTCTATTCCTGGTTGTATGAACATAATGACATTCCTTAAACTATTATGAAGGTAAAATGGTTTGTTTATTTGTGGTTTCATTATTTTACATACAGTTATGTACTACAAACCCTACAATAACTGATAGTCTTACAAATGTGAAAGTTGTCTCATTTTGTGACATAGCACAAGACAATTTATTTTAACCCTTTCTTTTATTTAATTATACTTCACATTAATGGATATGTCCGGTTGTTTTTATAGAAAAATCTAGAAGACCAATAATAATAGATATAACAAAACGTAAAATTTAGTAAAACTTGATATTGATCAACTCTAACAAGAATCCATTATAAAAATATAAATGAACTACATTATTGTTTGAAGCAAGAAATTTAGGTGCGTGAAATATTCACCATACAAACGTACTCGTAAACTTGTTCAAACTTCTGCGCTACGGCAACAGGAAATAAATGTCTTAGGCCTGAAAAAGATGTGAACGTAAATTAAATATAACTCGAAGGTAATCTACATAAGGTCGAATTCAGTGATCTCTTCCTCTCTGAATATTTATGGCCATAAGATCTAGTCCGAAACTTTCGTTTCTTTTGCAGTACATGTGGCAAGTCAAAACTTCAACGATAAAGTTATCAGATTTTTGAGCCATTTGATTAGCAGGTTCTCTCACAAGTTTGTCTGTCCGTGGTGGAGACCAAATGGGTGGAAAAAGTTGTTTTAGAACTTGAAAGTCGTGAGATTGCCAGAAGACTGGACCTGTGTGAAAGAACCATGAGATGTAGAATGACCGAATCGAAAGCATGCTGTGATATATTCATTGACCATAGCAGGATTAATATTACGGTTGTATACAGTGAAGAAACCATCTGGAAGAGGTTTTAACGTAAACCTATTATAGTGGTAAGGACCCACGACAACACTTGGGAAATCATTGTACGTAACCATTTATGGACCTCAGCAATCACGATTCTCCTAAAGAAATAAAAATAGCAATCAAAAATCAATAGACCATGAACAAGATGAATAAATGAATATAAAATCTTTCAGATTTGAATCAGCATTTCATAATAATTAATCATAAGAATAAGTTCGGAAGAATATATCATTTACTGCTGAAAAAAATAAGAACATGTAACTTTTGTAATAAGGATAATTCAATAAGCATTATAAAAATGTAAGCAAGTTTCTTTCTATTGCTTCTGCAATTTCATTAACAGCATAGAGTAAAATGTTTAATATACATAATATGGTGATTGTCATTATTTCGTTTATTCTTTTCGTTACTTCATTTTTTTTATACTCGACCCGACATGGCCAGGTGACTAAGACACTCGACTTGTAATCCCCGTCACACCAAATATGTTCGCCCTTGAAGCCGTGGGAGCATCATATTGTCACAGCAAATCCAAGTATTCGTTGGTAAAAGAGTAACCCAAGAGTTGGTGGTGGGTGACTATGACTATCTGCCTTACCTCAAGTTTTACAGTGCTAAATTAGGGATGGTTAGGGCATATAGCTCTCGGTTAGCCTTGCGCGAAATTATAAAAACAAACGAACTTTACTTTTTAACGTAATATTTGTCATAAAATTTGTTAGATATTAGAATAATGCCGTAAAAATATAGTTAGCAACAAAAGTACCAATACATGAATAAATGCATTTTAAATCATAATAATGTTTTTCTTCTCATGGCTTTGAAAACACCTCAAAAGAAAAATATATTAAATTTTCTATATTCATTATTAGTTAATATTTAGATATGATAAATCATGGCTGTTTGCATTGATGAACAGCTTCTTCAAACAGCCTCTCATCATTCCAACATGAATTTATTCTTCTGAGCTCTCTTGAAATTCTGTAATGTTCTCTAATAAATATTGTATGTAAAGCTGTCAAGGATGAATGATCATTCAACCGACGATCTCCTGGAGAAAGCAAAAAATAATATGTGCAATACTGTCGTCAAAAAATAAAATTTTGTTTGTTAATAAATAGACATGTAAAACCTAACGGCTAGAAGCCATCATTGATTTAGCTCTTGAAAACATATATAGCAACATATCCAAAATTTTGATTATTTATAATTTGACTAAACTTTCTGAGAACTGAACATAGCCCGAAAATTACATTTCCACATTCTCTCTTTTTATATGTTAAAATACACTTTCTAATACATAAATATATTAAAGAGGAAAACATCACGCCAAAAACATATAAAATAACAACACTTCTGGGGAAAATTACGATTTACGGAATACTTACAGGTTTCAGACAATTTACGAAGAAAATAGAATTATATGTGAGCATATAGACATTTCTAATTTTACATAAAACGATAATCATTATTGGTTTCATTCATCGTTTTATCATGGATTAAATATCTAATATTTTATTGATTACCTGCTTGAAAGCAGAATAATCTCTTTCTTGGATCACTACAAAAACCGCCTCTAGCGTTTCTAGATGGCGATAAAAGGACACTTCTTTTTGAATCTCTTTGAAACCTCATCAACCCCAGTAAAAAAAAAAAAAACAGTTAAAATACATTCTATGGTAAATTGTTGTAAACAGAGATTCTCATGTAAGAAATCTGTAAAATATCAATTAAACAACTATTTTCTCACATCTTCAAGAAACAACATACTTTATCAATTAACTTTCTTTCATCTAAAATCACTTTCATAACTTTAAATATTTAAAATTGAATTAAAATGAATTTAAGATGAAATATATCCTGAGCACTCATATTATGGTCAGCTGGACAAGGTGTAACAAAAAGTCATATTTGCTGTTTCTATAAACAAAAACTAACTGTTGAGGAATACTTACCGTTTCTGAATAGTCGCAGTGATTGAACAGTGTGAAGATTGCTTCCATAAATCATAGAACCGTCTACAAATCTGGTAGGAGTATTTAACTAATCTGGGGCCCTAAGATTAAGAGATATTTTAAAGATAGGCTACACATTTAATTAACCAAAACAAGTGCACTATTTGAAACACTTCTTTTTTTAGTTTGCTTACTTCATATTTGTTTTATACCAGAAAATGAAGCGTCTAGCAAATTAGATTTGGGATAATTGGAATTTCAGGTATATTTTTAAGAAATGTTTTAAAGAACTCTTTCTCATGAAGAAGTCTAAAATATGAAAAAAAATTAAATTTAATTATTATCAAATTGGGAAAATAATTTATTCAAATTATTTTTTCCGCTACTTTCTCATACTTTCAAGCTAATTTCTTATTATATACTAATCGCACAAGCTGTTATGCTGAAGAAATATACATTGCATTGTTAACCTAAAAGTATAATTTTATTACACTTTATTCGTCACCATGTATGGAAAACTAACAGTTCCTTGCATAAAAAAATCAAAAGTTAATACTTTTAAGCAAACGTATTCGATTGCAAAAAAAAAAAAAGAGGGTAATTTTCAGTAGCTGTGGTACTTGAAGTTCAGACAAGATTAGAGAAAATGAATGTATGAGATTTTCTCTAATTTTATTTGCCATATTATTGTACGCCAACAATACCAAGCGTGGGAAGGATCATATATCCAATTTAATTTTATTATTAATTAGGATCATCACAGATTACCCTCAAGTAAAAATTTTTTTAGGCACGATAAGGGTAAACGTATATACGAGACCTTGATCATGGTAAAATACATCATTTCAAAGTGTTTGTTTGACCAAGTAAATCCAAAACTGTAATTACATCTCAAAAATATCAAGAGATTACAGAATTGCGAGCTACAAATCTGTATGTATAAAACTCAGAATCATTCTATGAAACGTTATGCCGAAGTTGAAAAATGAATTCCAACTGTTTCAAATTTAATACTAAATAAAAGCGTTTCGATAAAGCTTAAATAACACCCTCACACAAAATTGTACGAGAATTATAAATTAGTGTTATATCTCCAAAAATTAATAGCTCAATAATTAAAAAAATATATTCAAGAAGGATATTGTTTTCCATCTACAACATTTTTTCAATCAATAATAAAAAGTGTCGTTATTATGAATATATATAATGATGCAAAAAATTACTTAACCACATCCATTAATCTATAAATAATGTATTTTATAATTTAACTGCAAAACTTAATTTGAAAGATTTATTAGTTTATATTGCGCTCAAGCTAACTTCAAAAATTAGTTTCTTTATTTATTTAAATTTATATAAGCAGGTGAAAAGAAGAAAATCCTCGTTCTCTGATCATGCTACTCTAAAATTGTTTTGAACAAGTATAAACACTAAATCACATTTACTGTAGAGATACAACTTTTCTTACTCACTAAGATCTTCTCATGTTATTATCTAAAGATCTTACCCAGTTTGCATTTTGGACAACTAGCAGACCTTCGAAAATTCATACATCTTTCATTAAATTGACTAAAGAATTCATTATTTTGAGGGATTTCGATCGGAAGACATCGTGCGTCATTATATACTCTCAATCGCAACAGTCCATACGTTCACCTTCATCGTGATAATTAAAATGAAAAAGGAAAATGGAAATATTAGTAGAAGCTCTAAACAGTTTTATTAGTGTTCATAAAAGTGTTAGAACAAGCTGATACTTCCCGAATATTGTTAAGGTAACAAATAACCGAGTTAGATAACGGTTTCCGGTTATAAGCATTATTATTCAAATGATGCAATTGTACTCTATTGAAAAAGTTAAATAATTCTCTTTGGTTATTAATTGACGAGAAAAAATAATCCATATTCCTGGTAGTACATGATACCCTTTAATATGGCATACATCCTGAGGTAATGATTGTGATTAAGTTTGAACAATGTTCGTAGTTCCTATGGACTGTTTGATTATGTGCTGAAACTTTGATAATTTTTATTTCATTTAATGTTTACTTGTTAATTGTGTTTTTTCCAAAGTTACTGTGCTATCCTATTTGAAATAGAGAAATAACAGAATTACTAGGTTACAAATGCAGTCTGTTTCTGTTAGTGCAATAAAATTCTCGGCTAATTATGGCGGAAAGTAAGAAATAAAATTATTGTTCCTAACGTGATTGTACATCTATGCAAATAAATAAACAGGAAAAAACACAAAGAAAATTTATATCTACCTCCAAGTATCACTTCTTCTTCTAGAGCGGTGTTAAAAGGAGCGAGGGCACTGTCATGATCCATAAAGTGACCCCACAACATCAGAAAATGTGTAAAAGATGCTTCTCTGTTCTTATCGGTGTGGATTGTAGTTGATACCAGTCGTGGATTAGGTAAATATTTTCCAGATTTCGATTTTCTTGGTTCAGAAATACCTATATACAAATGTATTTTCTACATATCGAAAAAAGCATTTACAGTTGTATCATTGTATATGTTAATATGGTTTCTATGCACATACGCACACATGCCAAGAAACCGCCATTTTTGAAAAACTACTACTGCTTTTAATTTCTTTATCAAGGCTAGTATATGATAAGTACATTTTTAACCTTTATAAGATTGGTCTGAAAAAAGTTACATTTTCTTGGTTTGGATTAGTTTATAAACTTATAACACCAGACAACTGTGCAATAATCAATTTAATATACTCACCATCAGCGTACTTTGCTGGAAGAAGTCTGGTCAAACAGGTGAAAGATGAACCATCTAGAGGAGATTGTAAACGGTTACACGTTCCGTCAAATTCCCGGTATTTTTGTGAACAACAACACGTTATTTCCTCTTCATCTTCGCTGAACATACTTCCTAACTCGCTTGATTTTAATTGGACATCAGCTAAAGCAGACACTTCTTCGCTCTTTAACCATAGCCTATAAAAAGGTAAAGAAGATGTCCCTTTCGTTCCCCAAATAAAGAGGAAGTGCACTTTCGGTCACATTTTACACCGGTACGTTCAACAAAACATTTGACATGAAACTTCAAAGAGTAGAACAGTGAACGTAATTTTGCCGTACCAGAATAAAGTATATTTAGTGGCAAAGTATGTTTTTAAAACACACATGTGTATCATTATTCAAGACATTATGGTGGAATTTAATGTAATTTTTCTAAATACTCCTTTTATGTATTTTTGTTTTTGCCTGTTTTGTAGAATATGTAAGATATGGATATAAAATCTTACTTTTTAGCCAACACTTTTGTTGTTTCTTTAAATACTCTAGCTTTTCCAACCATATTTGACACCCTGCTATCTATTGACATTCGGTAGTGGTAGGTTCTCGTGGCTGAACATTGTGATAGAGATTTTCTACCTACTACTGTAAAGATATTTACTTTATTAAAACCGGATGAGAGATCATTTAATATGATATTGTTCTATAATATTTTTAAATATCAAACAATTTGTAAATCAAAATATTGAAGTAAATCTGTATAATTACATAATTACATTGAATAATAAAATGTGTAAAAAAATATTTATTTTATCAGTGAATATACTGAATGCAAAAATTCTAAATACCAGTTAATATATTATTAAATATATATATATATATATAGTTAAATCTCTATTAATAATTGTTACATACTAATAGACTTCAAATTAAACATGAAAATATTTACATTTATTGATTGATTAAAAATTTCCCTAGCATGTGTTATGATCACGTTTTCCAAAAGAGAATTAGTTGGGCATTGTTTTGCACGTCATTGTTCGATTAAAGTCGATTGTGTAAAAAAATTATGATTCTTAGGTAATTAAAATTAATTTTGAAGTTAGTAAAAAGTGAATAAACTTCTAAGCTATTGTAATTGTTAGTTATACAGATCACTTACTTTTCATTATTGGTTTTTTGATATATGATTTCATTTTCTTGAGATCTTTCACAGCTTTATCAATAGCTTCATCAAGTAACTTGGAATCTGCCAAAACTTTGCTTATAATAAAATTGCCTAAGTCTGTGTTGTTCAGGATATCAGGAGAAGGAGTTAGGTGTAGTTTGTTTCAGCATCGTTCTTCGTTTCTATCAATAAAAGTAAGGCCTGATCATTAAAATCTTTGTTAACTGATACCTTGTCTCCCATGAAAACTTCTGATATTTTATGTATAATCTCATTTCCTCGAATGTATTTGACGAGCATATCAGAGGAAACAGTCAAGAACTCATCCATCTGAACATTATGAATGTTCAAAAATAATAACAACAACACCGTCAACAACATCCTAGAGGAAAGAGAGAATAATGAAGGAAAACGTTAATATGTTTAGGTAAACATACTTCTCATGTATAAAGTAGAAATATGTTCCAGCAAAATTACTTGCATGACCGTGTTACACATCACTGTTATGTCTGGACAGTATAATCTCCTCAATCTTTAGAAGACTGCTGCAGTGGAGGTAAAGATAAGAGTATTTATCATTACCAACCATCTATCCTTTGTCCTTGTTCGGTCTTTATAGATTTGTATGAAACCTTTTACATAAAAGAGTTCTTTCAAAAGCCACTCGCCGAATCTGAGAGTAAACTTATTTTATAAACAGCTGAAAGTTGTAAAAAAACCTACAAGCTTCATATTCTAACAGATGGTGTATTTGAAATTGGCTGTAATTGACCAAACCTTTGAAGAAACAAACAAAAACTCGAATAAAAACTGGATATCATATATGTTACATTAGCCGGATCATCTAACATTTTGCAATATACAAAAAGCACAAGTGTCCAGCCAGCTATAGATGTTTTTTTTTTTTAAATAAGCAGTAAAATATCTTTGAACTCATATAGAAGTTTACAATTAGCAACAGGTTTATAAAGAACAAAATATTCACCTGTATAAACTTCTTTTAGACGAGAGATGTAACAGAAAAAAGTCACCCGTATTTTGCAATACATAACTAAACCACACCTGGTCCGTTTTATGGTTAGTTTCTCGAAAAACCCATGAACCATTTATGAATTTGTATGCACGTTGAAGTCAACAGTTTCTTGCAAGATTAGCTTTTTGTGAATGAAATAAACGTTTACCTGCAAAAACGTATCTCGAAGGAGCAATCTTATTTAGAAAAGTTTCCTTTTTTGTACATTTCACAAGTTACATTTAAAGTAGACGTAAAATATGGAAGGTTGTAAGAGTATGTATGAAAACCTGAATATTGTTATTGCAGCACCAGCTATAGTGACTTAACAAAAATTACACCGTTAAATAATTTATAAACATCTGTCTGTTTCAGGTATCCTCTTACATAACCAGTCATCCAATGTCCAAGTAAAATATATTAAACCCCCAAGAAATTCAATAATACAAAACTCTTAAATTATAAGATGGGTCTTAAGGTACTATTTGAGTAAATTTTTCTGACACAAGAAAGAAGAGGTATGAACTACATTAATTCAATATCTAATTATGTAATTCTACAAGCTTCATTCTACATGTAGTTTAACTATTCTCACCTTGGAGTTATTCAAAAAGCATTCAAAGCCTATCGAAGTTATTTAAAGAAGAACTTTAAAATAATAATTTGTTAGTGTAAGCATGTTTACAAAACCTTACGACGTGTATAAATTCATATTTCATTAAATTCAACTGTGTATGAGAGGTTTATGATTACATAATAACCAATTAGTTGTTTTCGATAATACATTAATGTGCAAAAGTTTAAAATTCATTCCGTTGTGTATAACGTTCCTTAGGTTATCTATTCCTTTCTTTTACAGTACAGATATTTTTAACATGAGCAACAAACTTTATAATTTAGGTACAATTAACAGTATTTACTAACTAAAAACGTGACATAAAGAAGCCAATCACCAGAGCAAGCCAGAAGAAGGGCGTTGTGCATTACGGTAAACGTTCTGTATAGGCGATCCCAGTCTAACGCGGTACACTTGTTAGATGGAATATCGGTTGTGCAACACATTGCGATTTTTAGGCAAAGTTTCGTTTGAAATGGTTGTTTGAATAGGGAAACACACCCGCATCAGTTGATGTTCATTCTCCAACAAATAATAATTTTGATTTGAGGCTTAATTTTTAGAAAATAACCTTTACCTAATCACATTTGCTTCTTAGTTGATACATCAAAGTTAGTAGCCTATCAAATTTCACTTCTAGTTCTGTTTTTAAGATTATTTACTTCGCTTTAAAGTGGCTACTTCTCAAATATCAATTACATTTTTTTCTCAAATAATGCACCGTGTGATAAATTCATGAATTTAAATAACCAATATCTTTCACATTTACTTTTAGCAATTTCCGATTGTCATATCAAAATTGTTGTTATTAAGCTGCAAACGGGGATATTTGTGCTCTTCTCACAATGGATATCGAAACTCGGGGTTTTGCAACATAAGTCTGCAGACACACCACTGTGCCGCTGTGAGGTTCAAATCAAAATTTTTTCTCAGTATGTATATATAAATATATATATATATATATGTATAACTCCTGCGATTTGAGCTTTACTTCTTAATAAGTAGTAAAAAACTAAAAACTAAAATTGGATCATTAAGTAATATTTTTCATATCTTAATTTAGCGATTTAGTAAGTGCTCCCAGTGGGTTAGGGTTTGTTCCTTACCAAGTGTCTATCACAGAGATAGTTCTTTATTAGCAGATACCTACAAATAACCAGAGCTTCAAATGAGTTTCTTGCTTCTAAAATTAAATTGTTTAAAATATAGTTCATCCCCAACAATATCCCAGCGTCTAATTATGAGAAACTTTTTTTTTCCAAATTATTTATTAACTTTCGAAACATTTCAGCCATTGAGTGTTCTTCTGGCACCGACGACATTCACTTTCATTCAGACACCCTTAAATTTGAAAACATCGGAGTTAAATGTAACATCAAACTAAGTAATTCTGACATTCTGCTCAATCTTGATCCAACATTTGGTTTCTTACTACCTGAAGGTATGTTTCGGGACGTTCCTGATCAAACTCGCATCGCTGTTCATGATGTAGATATCAGTGACGTTTCTCCTGTGGAATCAGACCCTTATTCTGTAAATCCAGTTAAGATCGATAAAATGCGTTCAAAATATCTAGTGTATCATGTATATTGTTGTGCAGGATGAAACTTCTAGAAACCCTTCTCACATATATAATGTAACCAGTGCGACGCGTCAAGAAACAGTATATATTATTCGTTTCCTACATTTCCTACACAATATACCTCAGATTTATCACTATGATTAACGCTTAAAAATGTGGACCTGCAAATATTTCACCAGGAACATCTATATATTTTCAAATTTAACGTGATCGAATTCACATTGGACAAAGACGTTATATAACTTTAATGGCGAAAACCCATCGTGTGATCAGCGAACAACGCAGAGCTAATTAGCTCTCTAATTAGTCAGTTGGATTTACATCAACTCAAAATTAGTTTGCTCCTCGTGAGCGTTCGATAAGACTCAACGGAACATTCAGACCACAGAGAGGACTATTTCAGGACTATAAGTAAACAGAGGACTATTTGACTATTTACTCAATTTCAGGCTATATAAAATCATAATGAGTTACGTCGAGTGGAGATTTTCTTATCACTTTTGATCATTATTTTGTTCTGAGCAATATGTAACGGATTTACTCTCATATATTTGTTTTAATATCATACAATATCAGAAAAACCAGAACAGCATGTTAGTTTAAGTTAGGGCTTTGAATTACTTGTTAACACTTGACTACAAATACTGGATGTCACGGTGGCTAAAGCATTCGATTTCCCCCCAGTGGCAGTAACAGTAAAAAAATATTGTTAAGAATCAACGGCAATACAATACAAGATAGATATATTTTTATGAACTTCTTAAATATTATGAAAATATACTTTATTTCTTTTATAACAGGAGAAAGTTTAATTGAAGTAAAATTTTTATTAAAAGCAAAATGATAAAGGAATAGAACGTGCATGTGTTATAACAAAGTTATACCGGGCTATCTGATGAGCCCACCGAAATTAGGGAATCGAAACCCTAATTTTAGTGCTGTAAATACGTATAATTACCGCTGTGCTGGTGGGGGGTGAAGGAAGATAAAAGAAAGTATATTCGCAAATCTTTAACTAATTTATTTTTCAATATATTCTAACGTACTTCACTTATTTAAGAACTGTATTTTATTTCCGCACATTTTGAAAAATATTTATTAAATTCATGTTATTTATATTCAGTTGAATAATGGTATTTAAACGTTTTTGTTTTAGGAGAGATCCAAAACAATATTATGAAGATTAGTATTTTAAGTCACGAAATCGCTTAATAAAATAATAAGAACAAAAGTATTGTAGTGTTTATCATATACAGTTGGAAAAGTCTGATTCTCTCAACATTGAAAATAAGTACTACTGATATCAGTGATGGACATCATTTTAATATATGCTTAAAGTATACACAAGATTATTTATAATACCTTTTGACCCTGTAATTAATACTTTTTTTGTATTATTTATTTGGTGCAGGTAACAACAACTGAAGTGCATTCTAAAACTCGTTTCTTTCACCTTCCTCCATTACTCGTTGTTGCACGCTGCAAAAGAAGAAAAACGTATCAATACTGCACTATGGTTGACCAATACTGTCATTTGGTTAGTAAATTGGTCTGTTAGATAATACACTGTACATATTTAAAGTTTGAATCATTCTCGGTAAATGCCAATTTGAAACACAAAAAAACACTTTCAGTCCATAATGAAAACAGCCACAAAAACACATGTATTTTGTTTTGGAGCACCACTGAAACAAAAATAACATCACCAAGCTTCAGAGTTGTACATTATTCCGTTTAGAAACATTATGTTTCTATGTTTTCGAACTCTACAAACAAAACTTCATGAAAAATTAACTTAGTTTTCCCGATTATTTTTTCTTATACGTATAATACATGTCAAAATTTATGCTATTTGAAAAAAATGGGAACAGTTTCGTCAGGGTATAATATAAATACGAAGAAGTAGGAAAGTATCTAGTGTGCTATTTTATTTACTTAACACAAGATGACAGTCTCACAGATAAAATAAAATTTCAAACTAGACAATTTTCATTTTTTTCAACTAGAAATTACAACACGTTTATGTCGTAAAAAAACACATGTAAGCTAAGTTGTTTTAAAATTAAGGTACTTATAAAATGTATTATTTGAGCAAAAAGCTGTCGCCTTCTAGATTTCGGTATCGACGTGAGACAATATCACTACCACAAAATCTCCTCTAGCAAATCTGATCCTGTTTTATCCTTTTGTTGAAGATAAGGTACCATACGAGAGAAACATTTCCTTTATATTTAGGTTTATTTGAGAAGCTAGCTGCTATAATAAGCTGTACACAAATTATATACAACGTTTTTAAATAACGACTGTATATTACTTATCGAATTGGAAATTTTACAGAATAGTAAGGTTGATCTTTTCAAGATCGATCATTTATATATTAATTGTGTGTCTCTTAAGTTATTACAGTAAGAAACAGACCTGCACCTATTATTCCGGGATTCTTAATAACATTGTTCTGTATTATTAGAAACTATTATAACATCAGGTATAAACGTTTAAAAACAGTAAAAATCAATACTGATAATATAACTTACAAGCATCCTGCCATGGTATGAAGTTAAAGGATCTTCGAGACGAGCATTTCAAAGATGGATTGCTAAAATAAACAATCATGGAAAGTATTTAATATAACGTTCCGCAAACCTCAAATTTCGAGCTCCATAAATTTAGACGAGATTTTAAATAACTGTAATATCATTGATTCTGACAAAAAAAAATCACGGTTTTTACAGCTGATAATTATTTATCAAAATGTTTTTAATACAGTAATTATAAAAATGTTTGCTTTCCAAACTAGTTTTAGGGACAAACAAAATGAAAACAAGCACTTTAATCCGAATTGTTTTCAAAGTTAGTTATTTTGCCAAATATACACGAGTTATAAAAATATAGTAATTTTTATACCTTTTTCCTTCTGTTATACTACCTTACATGTTAAAAACATCATTAAAATTTTTAACTGAACGGTTTTGTTTTCACATCTTTACAAAAGCAAATAAAAACTTTCAGATTGAGTAATTAATTAAGAAAATCATAAATTAATTTATTAGTATTCCATTACGAGAACATCACCAATGTAGCTGTTATTAAGTTTTACAAACTAATAAAAATAGAGAAGATAGTTTTCTAACTCACTTCTCAGAAACTGGTCGGAAGATCCATTGTTGGAGTTCATCCACATCGTCACTGTTCTCACACAAAATTCTGGACAAAGTTACCTCTCGGATTTCTCTCAACTGGGCTGTGTAAAGATCAATTGAATAATAATATAATGCTAATAATATTTTTCTATTTTATGTTACAAACATTTCTAAAATTGTACGATTTATTAAAACATTATCTATTATTTCACACGTACCAAACAACTTCAAAACTACACACTGTGCATGCTTGACAAAACATAATTAAAGAAAGGTAACAGTTCCCGTGTTGTATTGAAGTTTCATATCACTGGGTTTAGTTGGGTTTGAATTTCGCGCAAAACTACACAAGGGCTATCTGCATTAGCCGTCCCTAATTTAAAAGTGTAAGACAAGAAGGAAGGCAGCTAGTCATGACCACCCACCGCCAACTCTTGGGCAACACTTTTATCAACGAATAGTGGGATTGATCGTCACATTATAACGCCTCCACGGCTGAAAGAGCGAGCATGTTTAGTGTGACAGAGATTCGGACCCGCGACCCTCGGATTACGAGTCGAGTGCCATAACCACCAGGCCATGCTAGGCCTAAATCATTGGGAATATGTTACAACGCAACAAGAGCGTTTCGTTTTGTGTTAACCACTTTAAACGTTGTGAAAACATATTTCATATATAATACCTGTAAGTAAATAAACAACTTTAACTGTATGAGATGTACGAAACAAAGATTGAACATACCAGGTGTGAAAGAACCAGCTTCTCCATACACATCAAAGAAGTATCGATCTCCAACCCTTAATCTGTTGTATTGTAAGGCAATAATAAAACCACAGGTAGGTCCGACGATACCATCTGAAACTGATCTCTCCGAAATACTGCCTGAGAAAAAGTCAATATCGTCAACGGACCTGAAAGAAGAATTAGAAATATTTCAAATAAATACTGTTTACAAACAAAATACGTTTCTTGTTCGTACAATATGATTTAGAAATGTGATAATATAAAAGACAAACGCAAAGAAAAATAAACTTATAAAAATTATTCACCTTTCTATAATTGTTTATAAATGAGTATTTAAAAGTAAACATTATAGAAATGGAAAAATATATTAATATCTAACGAAAATGTTTCATAATTAAATACTCGTTGAAAATTAAATTTTAGACTTAGGACTTTAAGGGGCTTCTAACGTTAAATTCTGGAGTTCGATTACTTGTTATTGTATAGCTTTCTAAATAGCGGGTAAACAAAAAAACTTCATATTTATGATTACAATCGATCAACTATAACAATAATTACGTACTCGTAAATTTGTTCAAACTTCTGCAGTACTTGCTTAGGCATGATATTATTTAGATCTGAAAAAGATGTGACACTAAAATTAAATATAGCTCGAAGGTAATCTACATAAGGTCGAATTCCGTGGTCTCTGCCTCTTTGAATATTGATAGCCATAAGATCTAGTCCGAACTTTTCTCCTCTCCTGCGGTACAGGTGGTTAGTCAAATCTTTAACGATAAAGTTATCAGATTTTTGAGCCAACTGATCAGCAAGCCCTCTCACAAGAAGTTCTGTTTGTCCATTGTAGAGATCAAATGGGTGGAAAAAATTGTTTCGCAACTTGAAATTTGTACGATTTCCAGAAGATTGAATTTCTATGAAAGAACCTTGAGATGTGGAATGGCCGAATCGAAAGCATGCTGAGGTAAATTCATTAATCATACCAGGATTGACGTTAGGGTTGTATGCAGTGTAGAAATCATTTTGGAGAGTTCTTAATAAAAAGTTATTATAGTAGCTGGGACCAACGACAAGACTTAGAAATTCATTGTATGTAATCATTTGGATCTCAGCAATCACGATCCTCCTAAAGAAACAACAATAACAATTAAACATCAACAGAATGAATAAACAATAATTTAAACAACTGAATAATCTTAAAAAATAAAAGTGACACACTGGAATAAATAAAAGAATGTAATTTTTATTATAAAGATATTTCGTAACATAATAAAACTGTAAAACAAGACCGTTTATTATATCTTCAACTGTAAATTAATTAATAGTATTGGTTAAATGATTAATATACGTTTTATTTGTTTTATTCTTATTGTATATTAGTTATTATTCTGATTACTTGTTATATTATCATTTGGAATTAGCATTAATCTGCACCCTTGTGGCATATCGGCATGTCTGTCGACTCACAGTGCCAGAAACCGCGTTTTGATTCTGATGTGAGCAGAACACATTGTGCAGCTTTGTACTTAACCGGAAGCAAACAAAATAATTAACTTTAATTTTAGAAATGGCCAGCCCTTTGGAACTGTTATGATTACAGTAGAAAAATATGTTTAACAGCTATGGTAAAATTTTATGAATAAATATTTTCTTACAATAATATTTCTGTTCTCCTGAATTTGTATACTACAATAAGAAAAATATATTAACTTTTGTCTCTTCATTATTAGTTAATATTTAGCTATGATCTATCATGGTTGTTTGCATTGATGAACAGCTTCTAAACAATATAAGCTGAACCTGGCTTCTTGAAACAGCCTCTCATCATTCCAACATGGGTTCATTCTTCTGAGTTTTCTTGCAATTCTGTTATGTTCTCTGATAAATACAGTGTGTACAGCTGTCAAGGCTGGATGTTCGTTCAAGCGACGATCTCCTGGAGAACCAGAAAAACATTTTTGGTAATACCGTTTGAACAAAAATAGGCATAGAACACTTAGTTGCTGCAAGCGATGATTGATTAGGCTATTTAAATACATTATTTTGATTAAGTAATCTTCAATAAAACTGTAGTGGTTACACTCTTTGGTTACTAATCGTGCAACATGAACATTAAAGCTCAAACTCTCTCTATTTTGATATAATATATTACAACTTTAATGTACACATTAGTGAGGAAAACCTTTAGTTGGAAAATACAAGGTACTGAATACTCCTGATCGGACTTGCGTTTGAGTAAACATGTTCTAACAGTAACATGACAACTGTGTCTCTTTTATAAAACGAAAAAATCCCCAAATACGCAAAATTATATGACGTAAGTCCATGTTTAGGAAGAGAAAATGGCAAAGGTTTCATGTTAAATTTTGTTGATTGTAACAAAATACAAATGTTGAACATGAACAATTATAATTTAATTAACATTTAAAGGTCAGTCACTAAACCTTTGTGAGATGCATAGTAAACATTTGTCAGTTCGACAGGGTTGAACAGTTTTATATAATTCATTATTCTGTTAATATAAAACAAGTTACTTTTCCCATTTTAGTCAGTTAGATTCGTATATGAAGATATGACTGCGGGAAACAGTTGTCCGAGATGCAATTTTCCTCCGGCCGATATCATCTTACAACCTTTCTAACACATAAAAATTAAGTTTTTTGTAAGTTTTGAACAATATAAGATTATTTATGATCATATAGTTGGTCATACCTGATTTCACATACACATGTGAAATTAATTAATTTCATACATTAATGAATTCATTAATGGTTTTATTGACCGTTTTATTATACATTAAAAATCAATTTTTATTGATTACCTGCTTCAAAGCAAAATAACCTGTTTCCTGGGTCACTACACAAATCGTTTCTGGCGTTTCGAGATCGTGGTAAAAGGGTATTTCTTTTCGAATCTCTTTGAAACCTCATCAAACCTGGCAAAAGAAAGGCGGTTAAAATACATTTTTTATAGCAATTTCCTACTATAAAACTAATATGAACTGAGATTGCAATACAAGATATTTGTAAAACATCAATTAAAACACTATTATACTCGAATATTTCTGTAAAAAAAACTCTATCAATTGATTTTTTGTAGTTTAATTCTCTCTCATAAGAGCGCCCGACATTACAAGGTGGTCATGGCTCTCAATTCCTAATTTGACAATTTCAGGCTTAAATCCCCTTCCCATCGGAAATTGTTGAATGGACGTTATAATGAACCGATTAATTACACTATTCGTTGGTAAAGTAAAAGCCCAAGAGTTAGCGGTAGGTGGTAATGACTAACAACCTTATCTCTAGATTTACAATGCTTAATTAGAGACGGCTAACACAGATAGCCCTCGTGGAGTGTTGCACAAATTTTTTAAACATTTTCATAACTTTAAATATTTAAAATGAATTTAAGGTGTAACATTTCCTAAACGCTCATATCATGGCCATCTACACCTTGTGTAATAGAATTCAGTTTTACTGTTTCTATAAACAAAAACCTAACTGTTGAGGAATACTTACCGTTTCTGAATAGTCGCAGTGATTGAACGGAGTGAAGATCACTTCCATAAACCATAGAACCGTCCACGAAACTGGTAGGAGAATTTAATTGATCCCTGGGTCCTACAGTTAAGAATTATTTTAAAGATAGGACATACATTTAATTAACCTAAAGAAAAAATGAATTGTTTGAAACCTTTCATTCAGAAGTTACTTATTTTCTACATGTTAAACATTAGTATTAGGAAAGGTTTATATTTAATTGATGTCTTTCAAAACACTTTTTTGAAGAATTAGATGTAATGCAAAAGTCAACATAGCCTTTATAACCTCAGGGGAAGTGGGATAAGCTTATAGGAAACTATTCATTTTTTTATTTTATATTTTTAAGAAATCAATGTTCAATGTTTCCCAAAACCGATATAAGGGGACAACAGTTAAAATGTTTATCTTTATTATATTTGGAAACACACACAAAAAAATCAAAAGCAGATGCTATCAAGTTACCATAGTCGATCATAAGGAGAAACTAATACTCACTGTTTCAAACTAAATACTAACTAAAAACGTTTGGATGAAGGATAAATAACGCCCTCACAAAAAATTGTATAAAAATTGGTCACTATATCACAACAATTAAACAAGGAAAATATTTGCATCTGCGACAATTTTTCACTTAATATTGAACCACTTTGCCTTACATAAAAATATTTATAACGATGAAAAAAAAATCCTAGCTGATGAAAAAAAGAAATATTCTAGCAATATTCATTATTCACCAAACATTGTATTATGTTGAATATTATTTGAATGTGTATTATAAAGAATCACTCTGAAATATTTAATACATTTAAAATGTCCATGATGTATTAAATTAACTTAAATAGTTAAATTTTAAAAAATCATTTAAGAAACTGAAAATAAGAGAATCCACGTTTTCAGGCTTATATCAAACACAAATGTCAAAAAGACTTATGTTAAACAATTATAATCGCTGAATCACATTTTTTTCTCTATAGATATAAATTTTCTTACTCACTAAGATCTTCTCATGTTATTAGCTAATGACCTTACCAAGTTTGCATTTTGGACAGCTAGCAGATCTTCGAAAATTCATACATCTTTCATTAAATCGACTAAAGAATTCGTCATTTTGAGGAATTTCGATCGGAAGACATCGTGTGTCATTCCTATTCTCTGAATCGCAGCAGTCCACACCTTCACCTCCATCTTGACGGTTAAAATGAAAGTGTTAAATGCAATTATTAGTAGAGGTTCCTCATGTGTTTTATTAGTGTTCACAAAAATATTCAAACGAGTAACTCTTCCCGGATATTATCCAAGGCTAAAACACATATCAAGGTATGGAAAAACTCAGTTATATAACAATTTTTGTTATAAACATAATCAGTTAAATGATGCAATTTTTCTTACAATAAAACATTAAAAAGTAAAAGATTAATTTATTTTTGCTTTGGTAATTAATTGACGAGAGAAGGTATTCCCATATTCCTTCTGGTTAATGATATATATCCTAAGGTGATGATTGAGATTAAGTTTGAACGATATTCATAGTTTCTTTGGAGTGTTTGATTATATGCTAACAGTTGGTTATTTTCATTTGATTTAATGTTTACTTGTTTATTGTGTTGTTGGTTTTTTCAGTGTCATTATTCTACACTATTTGAATAAGAAAAATAGCAGAATACTTTGATTAAAAACATGGTCTGTTTCTGTTAGAACAGTAAAAATTAAAATTGTGAATTTGATAAGGTATCTATTTAACACTTCTTAAAGTTTCGAGCTGTTCTCATATATAAAGTGACTTATTCTACCATCTTTTCTGATTGAAAGTAAAATTTAAAATCATTGTATCTTACGTGATTTTACGTCGATGTAAATACATAAAGAGTAAAAAAGAACAAAGAAAATAGAGATATACCTGCAAGTATCACTTCTTCTTCTGGGGCGCTGTCAAAAGGAGCAAGGGCACTATCGTGGTCCATAAATTGACCCCACAACATCAAAAAGTGTGTGAAAGATGCTTTTCTGTTCCTATCGGTGTGGATTGTAGTTGATACCAGTCGTGGATTCGGTAAGTCGTTTCCAGATTTTGCTTTTCTTGGTTCAGAAATACCTGTAGACAAATTCATTTTCTATATATCAATAAAAACATTTACTCTTTTAACAAGTATAAAGGTTTTTTACTCAAACATAATAATTCTAAACAATTACTTCTTTTCTTTCTTGTTACTCTGAAGATGACCTAGGAAGGTCGAAACGTGGTTCTCTGCTTATCAATAAAAGTGTTAATATCCATACCAGCCGTTCAGACATACATAATTACACATCTAGATTACAAGCGTAAAATCTAACAATATTTGTCTCAATTTATATTTTATCTTCAAAACAATATATAGTATATAAACACACACTCATATACACGAGAGGGGATCTTCAATTGCCTTGGCACTTGAAATTCTTTCAGGTAGAATTAGAGTAAATTAATCTTTGGGATCAATGTTTTCCCTTTTTACTTGCTATTTATTATTTTATACGCTAGAAATTCCAAAGGTGGGGCATGCGTATATCCGATTCAATTTCATTACTCATAAGAATCAATTCTAATTTACCTCAAATTGAAATTCTTTAAGGTAAGAATAAGGTAAATTAATCTAAGGTAAAAGAAAAAACAAGATCACAACAAAGCTATGAGCTATTCACCAGGGGCAAAAAACAGCGACTACTTTTTAAAAGCCAGTTTCAACTAAAGACAAATTCAGTTTTATGGATAAACATTTGTTGTTGTTGTTGTTTTTAAACATAGTAAGCTCTAGTACATGTACTGAAAGAATTTAGATAGGGAAAAATTACACTTACCACCAAGAAAATATATTTAAAGAAACATTTTTTCTCATTCGGTTTAGTTTTACAGAAGGTAAATTTCATAATGCACCTTATCAAGGTTGCTCCAAGAAAAGTTATACTTTTTTGACTTGGAATAATTTCATAAATTATAACATAAGACAACGGTACGCTAATCAATTTAATATACTCACCATCAGCGTACTTTGGTGGAAGAAGTCTGGTCAAACAGGTGAAAGAAGAACCATCTCGAGGAGATTGTAAACGGTTACACGTTCCGTCAAATTCCCGGTATTTTTGTGAACAACTACACGTTATTTTCTCTTCATCTTCGCTCAACATACTTCCTAACTCGCTTGATTTTAATTGGACATCAGCTAAAGCAGATACTTCTTCGCTCTTTAACCCTAGCCTATAAAGAGGTAAACAAGGTGTCCCTTTCATTTCCCAAATAAAGAGGTAGTATGCTTTCAGCCACATGACTACATGTCCTTTACACTGGTACGTTCAATGAAACATTTGACATCAAATTTCAAAGAGTAGAACAGTGAACGTAATTTTGCTGTACCATAAAAAAGTATATTTACTGGCAAAGTATATTTTTAAAACACATATGTGTATCATTATTCAAGACATTATGGTGGAATTTAATGTAATTTTTCTAAATACTCCTTTTATGTTTTTTTGTTTCTTGCTTGTTTTCTAGAATACGTAAAATGTGGAGATAAAATCTTACTTTTCAGCCAAAACCTTTGTTGTTTCTTCAAATATTCTAGCTTTTTCAACCATCTTTGACACCCTGCTATCTCCTAGCATTCGGTAGTGGTAGATTGTCGTAGCTGAGCATTGTGAAAGAGAAGACTTTCTACCTACTTCTGTAAAGAGATTTACTTTATTAAAACCGAATTCAAAGATCATTTAACATGATTTTCTTCAATAACATTTTTTCAATATTAAAGAATTAGTTACGCAAGATACTAAAGTAAATCTGTAATAATATTACATTGAATAATAAAATATGAAAAAATAAAATATTCATATTACCCGTGAAAATACGGAATGCAGAAATTTTAAATTTCCATTAATATATTCTTAAATATGTATATCTATCCTTAAATCTCCATTAATAATTGTTATATACTAGTAGACTACACATGAAAATATCTGCATTTATTGATTGATTAAAAAATTCCATATCTAATGATCATGTTTCCCAAAAGAGATTTAATTGGGGGTTGTTTTGCTCCTATTTGCTCGATTAAAGTGGTTTATGTTAGAAAATTATGATTACTAGACAATTAAAATTAATTAATATTGATGATGAAACTTGTAAAAAGTAAATAAACTTCTAAGCTAATGTGATTGTTAGTTATACAGATCACTTACTTTCTACTATTGGTTTTCTGATATGTGATTTCATTTCTTTGAGGTCTTTCACAGCTTTATCAATAGCTTCATCAAGTAACTTGGAATCTGTCAAAACTTTGCTTATAATAAAATTGCCTAAGTCTGTGTCATTCAGGATATCAGGAGAAGGAGTGAAGGTGTAGTTTGTTTCAACATCGTTCTTCGTTTCTGTCGATAAAAGTAAGGCCTGATCACCAAATTCTTTGTCAACTGATACCTGGTCTTCCTTGAAACCTTCCGATATTTTATGTATAATGTCATTTCCTCGAATGTACTTGTCGAGCATATCAGAGGAAACAGTCAAGAACTCATCCATCTGAACATTATGAATGTTCAAAAATAATAACCACAACACCGTCAACAACATCCTAGAGGAAAGAGAAAAAAAATGTGAAGGAAAACGATTATATGATTAGGTAAATATATTTCTCATATACAAAGTGGAAAGGCGTTCCAGTAAAATAACTTACATGGCCGTTTTACACGTCGCTTGAGAAGACTGGTGGAGTGGAGGTGAAGTTAAGAGTACTTATAATTACCAACTATCTACCCTTTGACATTTTCGGTCTTTGTAGATCTATGTGAAACATGTCATGTAAAAACTGTTATTCAAAAACATTTGCCAAATCTAACAGATGGTATAGTAGACCAGTGTTTCAAATAGTTGAATTTTGTAAATACAATTTATAACCATGGGATCTTAGCACATGGTTTATTTGTGTTTGTACGTACCTGACTAAATCTTTGAATGAGTCAGAAAATACTCAAATGAATATTCGATACAAACAGATGTTCTTTTTGAAAAATCAACTAGCATTTTGCAACACAACTAAACCACAACTGGTTCGCTTTTATTGTTAGTTTCTTTAAAAAATTTCATAAACCATTTTTAAATTTGTGTGCACTTTCAAATCAATTGTCTATAAATTTAACCTTTTGTGTATGAATTAAAAGATCACCTGCATAAACATATTTCAAACGTGAGATCTAACTTTGAAAAGTGTTCTCTGTACGTTCGCAAATAAGTCACATTTAAAGCGTGGGTAAAATATTGATGGTTGTAAGAGTATGTATAAAAAAACTGAATATTGTGAATGCAGCGCCAGCTGTAGCGATTTGCAAAACTTGCAACGTTAGGTAATTTCTAAACATCATTTTGTTTCAGGTAGCCTTTTGCATGACCATTTGTCCAACCTCCAAATAAAACACATTAAATCCCCAGTTACTCAAGCTCCAAGAAATTCAGGCTTATGAAACTTTTATATTATAAGGTTGGTCTTAGGTTATTATTTCAATTAATTTGTCTAACGCAAGAAATAAGAGATATCATCTACTCTAATCCAATGTCTAATTTCATAATTTTTACTAGCTTCATTTTACGTGTATTCTAGTTATTATTTCCAAGAGTTATCCATAAGGCATTCAAAGCCTACTGAAGTATACTGAAAAAAACACTTTTAAATAATAATTTGTTTGTGTAAACATGTAGCAAAAATCTAACATTGTGTATAAATTGATATTTCATTAAATCGAACCATGTGGGAGAGATATGATATTTCATTATTACATAATAACCTAATTAGTTACTTGATATGTTACAGCGCACATGTTTAAAATTCATTCTACTGAGTAAAATGTTCATCATTTTATCTATTATTTTCTTCTGGGTACAGATATTTTTATGAGCAACAACTTTATAATTCAGGTGCAATTATCAGTATTTAATACTTAAAACCCTGGATAAGGAAGCTAGTCACCAGAGCAAGCCAAAAACAAAGGCTTTGTGCATTAGGGTAAACGTTCTGCATAGGCGATCTTAGTCTAACGTGGTTCGCTCGTTAGATATAGCATGATATATAAAACTTTACATTCAGTATAACTTGGCACATTTCTAGAATAGAACATCTTCATTTAACATAGTACGCTTAGTGAATAGGCTACAAAATGCTGTTCTTATCATTCCGTGTGAAACTGTTTAACCTGGTGGTATCCACCATTTCATTATATTTCTATAATTACCCCCTTTCACGTTCGTGCTGGTGTTTTGGGATGTGTTATTACTATTGTTTCAAACATTCCAGCATCGAGTTCACAATATGATAATGAACTTTGTCGACACATCCGGCATTTCCAGCATTATAAATGTCGAATTTGATCTCGCTAATCATGTAAGATTATTATTGTAAGGTGATGACTTGTTTCCGTCTCTCTTTTCTAAAAGGAGGGGCGGTTATGGCCGAACTTTGTGATTTTCGATCTTGCCTCTTTGGTATAAGTTTTGTGTAAAGTGCTGTTCAAATATGAAAATAGTATCTTAGAGCATATTTACTTTGTTTGAGATAATATTATATGTTGTACCTTTCCTGCAAAGTTTAGTACAGAATAGTTAAAGTCAAAATGGGTCTTATCTCTTGGAAAACTGTAACATATGAACGTAAGATTTAGCTTACATACATAAGGAATATTGTTCTTACTCATAACAATACTGACATCTGAAATGACTTTTGAAAAGCTGTCATCAACGAATCTCAGCATGTTTCCGTTATAGATTCAAACTTGGTTTATATTAGAGATTTATGATAGTTCTTGTTCGTTCATCAAATCATCTTTCTAAGATTGCTAGGTTTGCTAATTAATATTTCGCAATTTCTGATCTACATTGTGTTCCAGTTCTAAGTTCGTATCCTATAAGCATTCATCTCATTTTGAAGTTTTTTCATACCGAATATTAATCACACATTCTTTCAAGCAAATACGCATCGATGTTCCAAGCTTTTGGTAATTAAATAACCAATATTTTTCAGATTTACTTTTAACGATTATTCATTTTCGTGTCAAAAGTGTTTCTCAATGAATGATAACACCTGTGGTTTTAGCTTCATTTCCTAATAAGTAACTATTAAAAAATGAAGTTTCCTCCTTCATTATAATTTATGTGTAAGTTCTAATAATGTATTTTCCGTCATTTAATGACCAACACCTTGTTATCAACCCACCTCTTGCCGCCTACAGACTGGGAACTACTGTTCTGTATTCTTTGCAGAGAAACTAAAATATTTCACTATTTTTTATTCAGAGCTTACTTTATTCTGTATTTGATTCCTTTCAGACTAGAAGGTCTGACGGTCGCGGGTTCGCATCCCTGTCGCGCCAAACATGCTCGCCCTTTCAGCCGTGGGGGCGTTATAATGTGACGGTCAGTCCCACTATTCGTTGGTAAAAAAGTAGCCCAAGAGTTGGTGGTGGGTGGTGATGACTAGCTGCCTTCCCTGTCGTCTTACTGTGCTAAATTAGGGACGGCTAGCACAAATAGCCCTCGAGTAGCTTTGTGCAAAATTCAAAACAAACAAACAAAATGCTGCTAATTTACGGTCCCTAGAAGATACTTTTATCGGAGGATGTGGCTGAGCCGCCAAAGACAAACCTAAAGACTTGGAGTTATGGCTATTAGAGTTTCAAATGATTTTAAAATATATAACTATATAAGCGTCTGAGATTTACTTTCAAAGATTTTTTCCAAAAGAATTATTAATGGCCCCGGCTCTTTCTTTCTGAAACACATTTTTTTTTTAATTATTTATTCACCATATTCCTTGTGTGTCCCTGAAATGAAGGATGAATAAAACCTGACAAGATTAGCATCGGTATTGCAATTATTTCTATTAATTACTTCTGGAATTACATATCAGGGATTCTCAAACTTTACAACCCACGACTCACATAAGTAGACAAACAATTTTTTGGTAACCCTAATAAATCGGAAAGGTTACTGTTTTAGTGTCTATAAAATGTAATACTAGTGTTCTTATAGTGTATTTGTTTATTTATTCAAAACATTTTGGGGTTACTGCTCGATGAATACCTTTAAAATAAAATTCTATTTATATTTTATTTGCGAGCCACCTGATACCTTTTGTCACCTACAAATTGAAAACTACTTTCCGTATCATTTAAAAATGAATCTAAAACATTTCATTTTTTTCAGAAATTACATTACTCTGAGTGTTGTAACAAATAAAAACAGAAAAGTAACATGATCCAAGTTTATATTTATAGGTTGAGGAATAATTCGTGAGCGTTTTTAAATAATTTCATTCAAGCATTACATGCAAGACTATACAATACTTCAAGGCATGAACACATTACACCCAAAACATTTATTATGATACTTTATTTCATGTAATACCTAAGTATATAGTATGCATTGTTGTAAACGAAATTGCAAGAAATTAAATGCGAAAAGCAGATGGTGTCGAAAACGCTCGAATTTGTCCACTTGACATTCCATTTAATGAGCTGAAAATGAAAGCAAAAATTAAAGTCATATGAAAATCAAACACACCATCTATTAGAGCAAAAATTATCTACCAAATGGCATGAAATATTTTGCGAAAGCGTTTCATTTATGAATATATTTTTTTAACTTGAAAAAACGCTTACGAATTATTCCTCAACCCAATATTTAATATATTAGCGCAAAGCTAAGCAAAGGATAACTAGACTAATTATCCCTAGTTTTTTCCCCTTGAAACTAGTAGGAAACAAAAGGCTTCTAACTTACAGACCCCACAAGATATTTTCATCGGAGAATGTGGCTGGGTTGCCACAGATAAACCTCAAGACTTAGGGTTTATAACTCTAAAAACGGGTTTTTATACCCGCAGTGGGAAGGAAGGCAATTCAGATAAAATTATGTTGTGCATTAGCGAACAATGGTCTTGTTGAAGTGATATTATTATCAAATTATAGATGTAATTTCAGGCTAATTTTAAGGAACAATTGTTAAAGCATGAGAATTATCTATTTTCTTGTTACTCATCAAGTAAGATCTTCTGGATAGGAAACCCTTATATATGGTTTCTTCTTCCTTATTAAGAAAGATCTTTTGGATAAGTAACCATTATCTGTGGTTATCTTATTTTTTATGAAATATGATATTTTAGACAGGTAACCGTTATCTGTGATTTATTGTTCCTTATCAAGTAGAACTTGATTAATTCAGCATTATAAAATTTCTTCAATAAAGCTCATTAACTTACTCTAATTTTGAACAAAAATAAATTTATTTATCGCATTTTAATCATTAGATTCAGTAAACTTTGGTCTAGGTACAGCATTGTCAAGTGGTTATGGCGCTCGACTCATGATCTGAGAGTCGCGAATTCAAATCCGAGTCCAACCAAACGCGCTCGCACTGTCAATAATGCGATGTGAAATGGTGGTATTCAATTCCCCTATTCATTGGTGAATGAGTATCCCAAGAGTTGGCGGTGAGTGGTGATGACTCGCTGCCTCCGTCTATTCTTACATTGCAAAATTAAGGACGGCGAGCGCAGAGAGCTTTCGTGTACCTTTGTACAAAATTTAGAATAAACAATCATATAAAGTATAATTTTTTTTTTATATACCGGCCAGAATAGAGAATGTTTGATAGAAAGGCTCTAGTTTCTGAGAGCCAATGCATACTATCCGAAAATTCGTAAAATATAGGCGCTATGACATTAACTGACGGAGCGATTTTGCATGAAATACAGCTTAAACAATTGCATGGCTGTTCACATAAAATCCATAAACATTTAATGAAATGCCAACAAATGATCATTCTGTTGTAGCATTATATGGGGACCTAGACTTAAATTAGGATAAATATGTATGGTTTATTTCGCTACTGTGCTGTACCAAAAACGTACACGGCAGTTATCATTTGTTAACTTATATTACTGATATATCATAACAAAAATAAAAGGTTGAGACGATGTCTCCACTCGTAAGTGCGTGGTGTTGGTAAAACCCTTATCACTTGTTTGTTGTGTGTTTATTTAGTATGATTTTTTTTTTTAAAATAGCTAACCCTTTTAATCGATTTATTAAATTTTTCTTTACGTTTTAAATTTTTATCTTTAGCAAAAATAAACGATTCAGCAATATTTAAATCCACTCATGCAGGTAAAACAAATTTTTATTTATTTTATATCAATACTTCGTAAAACTTGGTTGTTTGAAATCAAGCACAAAGCTACATTAGAGGTGATCCGTGCTCTGTCCACTAACGATTATCAAAACCCAGTTTCCTGTACGATGGGTCCGTAGACATGCCACTGTTCCAGTGAGGATTCTACATGAATCAAACGTGTTTTTCTAACATAATAAATCTGATAATGTATGTTTACGCCAATAAAGTTAAACACATCGCCAGTTCAGTGTCATATGACCCTTTCGTGTCTCCTTTTGTCTCTCTTTTATGTGTCATCTGGTCTGTCTTCCGTGATGTGATTGGTTCCATTTGTCATGCAATATTTTATCGCCCAAAATGTTTTTGTTTCCATTATATCAGCCCGCTGGTAGGCGCAGTAATTAGTTTTGTTGTCACAAATTCTGTTCTTGATTTAATTGGGTTGAAATTCCTTGTCTTTAAAGATTCGCAAAATTGTCTGCCAGAAATCAATACCCTGTTTTCCTTTTTAAATTCAGTTTTCCTTGAGAACAGTTGATTGAAAATAAAAATTGGCAACATATTAAGAGTTCAACGTTTTATAATTTTTGTTTGCAACTCAGATGATTTTTAATAAATATGTTCAATTAAGCTTATATAAAATGTGCTAGTTTATAACTATTATAATTTAAAGATAGACAACACAACATATCTACCTAAACTAACTGTACAGATCAACCCAGACGGAAAATTTCGCTACAGATATAGAAGTGTTCGTACGTCTCTGCCATATTACAAATGCCTATCACAGTTTCATGTTATTTCTCACTGAATTGAAATGATTGCATTTCTTCTATTTTTCCTTGTCAATCGTTTATTACATCATACAGAGAAGATAACCCATGGCTCATGATTACCGTCTCTAATTTTAAATTTATGACTAGAAAAAAAACAACCGTCGTCAAAATGTTTTTTTTTTTCGATTTTTTGAACGGAATAGCGGGATTGACTCTCACGTTTATAACAACCATTATAAAGAAAAATATTTCCTTTTAATGTGATGTCAATTTATTGTCAGGATTGTCCCAGAACAATCATTCTTTACTGCTCTACTTTTACTTCTCTCAGATTTGTATTTAAATCGTATTTTGTAAACCTTTCTCCATTTTAATTTATGATTTGTTGTTCTATATGTATTTGTATATAAAAAGTTCATGACGATGAAAGATTTGGAAAAAAAAGAGTATATAAAACGATGAATATTCAATTCCTTGGATTTCCAAGCGCACATAAAACTTGGCATGTAACCTGTGAGGATGTATCGCCAAGAAACCACTCGACTATTCTAAACACTCTTAGAGACCCGCTGTCTTCATATTTTCGTCAATAATGATTTGGTGTTATGTACCGGTCTCGGTCGGTTAGATACGTGCGCACGCGCCTAACGTACAAGTTGTTACTGTGGCTGGCTTATCCCGCAGTTACACTAGATGTAAGCAGACAACCTGTGACAGTTAGAGAGATTTAAGAATAAATGGCAGTTACTGATTAGGTAAAATATGATTATTTACGGTAGTAAGAAGCAGAAAGAAGTAATTAATAACAGTCTGAATAATCTGAAAATCGATAACACATGTTAAGCACAGGCAGTGGCTAGCTGTGTAGTGCTGAACAGTTAGTTTTCACTGCTAAAGTTCCGGTAATTACCCGAACCTTACTTTACTAGTCAAGACTAAGATTTTAATTTCCGCAAAGCTTCAAGACGGTTACAAAGATGTCGTATAGGTAATGTAGATCGTCCATTGTAATTACTACTTACATAGACTTTCCACCAATGTTTAATTTTGCTTTTTTTTTTCATTATGAGATAAGATCTGTTTCTTTCTAGATAATGTTATTTACTTCGTCCAGAAGAATGTTTAGCAGTGTCTTGGTGAGACTATAAAATACTTATTGTAACGTGTGGAAGCTAGGTGACTCAACCTGATGTATTTCCTGGCTCATTGTAATGCTGAATTTGACATGGATTCAGCCGATAAAACAGTAACGATGAATTATTGAAGCCTACCAAGTTAATGAAATCGTGATTTTTTTTTTTCTTTTAAGTATATGAACGTTAGAATAAGTCCAGTTGGGAAGATATTTATAGTTCTGGTGCAGTACAATATACACTGATCTTCTACATGTATTGTAAGACTACTACATTAAGTTTCCGCTATTGATTTAAGTCTTGCATTTGTTTATTTGTGTGCAATAATATAAAATATTTACTTCTCCCCCTTCCAAGTTGCTCAGCGGAAGGTCTAAAAGCAAGAGATTATAACGCTGAAAATCGAACTTCGGTACCTGCACTAGGCAGAGGTCAGCGTTACGCTTAAAAAGTCAATAAAGCCTATTTCTTTTTACATATACTTTAGGTACAGCACAAATTGATAACAGATCTGTGGATGTCGAACAAAGTATTAAAACGCTAAATATTTACATAAAGAGAAAAGCAGAGACGCGTGTGCAACAAAACATTACTTAAGTCATTTTCTGGAATAATTTATATTCGTATAAATAAGGGATTGTCTCTAATCTATAGCATTTTGAAGGTAGCCATAACGGGCCTTTCTTTCACATTTAAATGATAACTCAAGGAAAGAAACGACGTTCTAAACTCCAGATAACTACAACAGAACTTTTATTTGAATCGACGTTTCGCCCTTGCAGCTTCTTCAGGGCTAGTACATGAAACTCGCTTTTCCCAACTGTTCCATTCTTCAAGTTTGTAATATTGTTGCTTAAAGATGTAATATAATTACTGATATTGTAACATATAACGCATGTATGCTGGGGGGAGGGAGATTTGTAAAGCAATAATAGTTAACTGTAATAATGAAACTTTTAAAATTAATTATTATATTAAATTTAAATATAAGTTAACGGTTCAAACAGTTTGCTAGGATAAACTTTGCTCCTACTAAGCCCAAAGAATATTAATTTCAAATACACCTGTTAAAGCATAAAAGGTATAAGGTAAAACAAATTATGTATTTGAAATACAGAAATAAGAGTCATCTGGAAGTAATTTAGGAATTCCTGAAGTACTCAAACAGAATAATCAAATTGGGTTTGTTTGTTTTGGAATTTCGCACAAAGCTACTCGAGGGCTATCTGTGCTAGCCGTCCCTAATTTAGCAGTGTAAGACTAGAGGGAAGGCAGCTAGTCATCACCACCCACCGCCAACTCTTGGGCTACTCTTTTTCCAACGAATAGTGGGATTGACCGTCACATTATACGCCCCCACGGCTGGGAGGGCGAGCATGTTTAGCGCGACGCGGGCGCGAACCCGCGACCCTCGGATTACGAGTCGCACGCCTTACGCGCTTGGCCATGCCAGGCCTATCAAATAGGGCAAATAGTTTCAAATATATCTATGTGTATATCTTCATAAACTTGCAAGTTATTTGGTCACATTTCTTGAGAAATTGTATTAAACAACAAAAGTCATTTTAAATATTTTTCTTAAAACTTCATAATAGTTTAATGTGCTATAGTTACCATTCAGTGCCTTCACAATAATATTCTTTTGTAAAGATTGTACATTTGAGAATAAATCTTGTATACCAAGTATATTCCTGCCATCAAGCTATCCTATTTACAATTTTACAAAACTATAATGATGACAGTAAAGTAGCTTTGAAGTCAAGACTGACTCTTTCTCTGGTCGAATCATTTCTCTGTTTTTATGCAAAACAATTGCTAAAAGACTATTCTAGGTACATTTTTCAAATGTTATCTTATCTAAAGTATATTGCTCATACTTTTGCCATCTTCAGTGAATGGAAACAAGTGTTACAATTTCTTTACTACCTCAACAGCAAACAACTGCTGAACTTCAACATCATCATCCATGTGTGTTTTGATATACAACATTTGCAAGTTTTGCTGTGCAGGCTATCTTAAACAAAGAATAAAAGAAATTTTGAATGTTTGTATAGTTTTATAAATAATTCTTTTTACGAATTCAGTTAAGATATAAATTTCTTACATTATCATAAGTACTTCATCCCCAAAGAATTAAAATGGATCCAAAATCATCTTTTACCAATATTATTATGTTATGCATGTAAGAAGCTTTACATATGAAAAACAAACCATGAAAGCTTATTTGTCTACTTTCACCTCATACTGAATTAGAAATACCTAAAACTTCAAATGTAGATTACAGCTTCTTTTTTGTTCTTTTTTTCTTGGATCAAAGAGCAAGAATTCTGCCACAAAAAATATCAAATGTTTGTCAGCTAACAATAGTAACCAAAAAGTTACATGGAGCCAACCATTAGATGACGTTTAAAATTCAAATGATTGAACACCCAATTGTGATGGGTAAAGGTAGGAACCCAGCTATAAAGTTTAAAACATGACACAAATTAGTGATATTTAGTTCAGAATTCAAAATTATTTTGATACCTTGACAAGATCCAATGAAGAATGCTGTTGCTATATGAAAGGAGAACAAGAACAGCATTACACTGACAAAAAATAAAGGTCTATTGATAAATAAACCAAAGCTGAGCTGTGAATTTATAAATAAATCACAAAGTAATCAGTCCTAAGAGAGCCAACAGATCACCAGAAAATACAACTCTGGATGTTTGACAGTCATGCTGAAACTTCTGAATAATGTGGAACATTGAGAAAAAATTATTTTTTTCATTAGTACAATACACTGTCTGTCATACATCCACTGCAAGGAATTGAAACAGATTTTAGTTTTGTAAATACATAAATGTACCACTAACACAGTAAAGAACAAGCAAAAATGAGCTACTAATAGGAGTTGGTGTACTTGAGTACTCAATAACCTTGATATAAATAATTAATCAGACTTCTTTTGTACTTACTAGAATCTTTATATAATGACTAGTTAGAAAAGCAAACTATTAGCTATTTATCATTCTTGGTTATAAAACTAATAAAGAAAATTTGTATCCATGAGCAGATAAAGAATGTACAAGTAGAATTTCAAAATCGTGTCTCCTATTAAAAAAGTAAAGCTAGTTTTTTTAACTAGATTTTAAAAAAATTATAAAAGATATAATTATTTTAATGGGTAAAAACTTTGAAGTGTGAAACAAAAAGCTGTAGTTACTTTTTTCACAAGTGGCACTCACTACATTCATTTTTTCTTTTCTCTTTTAATCAAGTCTGTAAAATTTACAAAATTTGTTAAAACATATCAGTGCATATCCAATAGTATAGAGTTGGATGGGAGAGAACTTCAAAAAAAGAAAACCTTTCTTGCAAATAAAAACTTTAAGTTATTTAGCCTTAGCCTAAATTAAACTTGTAAAACACACAGGTATTGAAAATGAATGAGTTTTAATAAACCACAAAGTATTTTCCTCCTAATATCACACCACTTAAAGCTTTACACCTGTTTGCTAAGATTGAGGTAGAGCAACTTTCTCTTTTAAACTTTGTGATGGCTGTGAGGTACAGTCCTATTGGATGTTAGAATTCAGGTTTAACAACCTTTCCTCAGTTGCCTCTAAGCACCTTTAAAATAATTTAGTTTGAAGAATCTAAATATTCAAAATGCTATAACTTCACAAAATAACATATGAATACAAGGAAATATATAGAAATTAAAACTTACATAAAAAGCATGCCACAATCTTAAATATTTTATAACAATTTTGCATCTACTGCAAACGCAGATGCAGGGAATGTTTTTTAAATGTATCACTGAATTTGAATTCAATTTGTTTATCGCTTCTGTAAATGTTGAAAACATAAATAAAACATTAAAATTTCCATCCATTAGATGATTATATTAACGTTTGATTTATAGAAATCTCTTTAAATTTAAAACTGATGAAGTGCAAAAAAAAATATTTGAAAAATAAACAAACAGATATTCTTTAAGGATCAACATTATGGCTCATAATAACCCCATTTTTTCCACTATTCAACATCAAAGGAACATGAAGGTATGATTATTTTACAATATTTTTACAAAAATGTATAACAAAAAGAAAATAATGTGTGTGTGCATACAAACCAAAGTAATAAAAGCACTTAAACCATTATCATTCACATGTTAAACTTTCCAACTCCCTTTTTCACAACTGTAATTACAACAACATGCAATTTTCTATCACCTAGTGTATTACACACCTTATATCTTGTCACTTCTTAAACGACCGATATAATAGTGTTCCTACAACTTTTCTGTACATTGAAGCCTAGCAGGTTTAATAAACTCTGGTATTGAGCAAAATGTTCCATCATCATCTTGATAAACAAAAGTAGCTTCTTACCACCTTCACAGGTTTGTTAATTAGTTTTATACATCATAAAATGTGTAAAGTCTACACAAGTCTTATTTCAAAATGTATTGATCAGCACATAATTTTCTTTGTACATTATAATAATTAATATGATCTCCACTAATAATTTCTTATATCTTCTGTTGTTGGGGGGGGCCCTTTTCATAAAAGATTTTTATGTTAAACAACAAATGGCATTGCCTGTCTTCATGCTCTGACCACAAGGGCTGATACAGATCAAAACTGGAGAAGTTTGGTATTTTCATTTCATTACTTTCTTCTGTCAATAATCTTCCTAAAAAAGTAAACATAAACAAATAAACTAAATAAGCAAGAAAACAAAGTCTATTTTAAAGAAAGGTAAGCTGTAGCAGGAAACCGCAGGGTTTTTATAATCTTATTGGCTAGAAATGTATGTTTTTATAGATTTTCTGCATAATCAATTTGACAAAAAAACTGATATTCCCAACTGAACCATTCATAAAGTCACAATATTATTGAAATCACAATAGTTTTCTTATATTTTCCAAAAAGTATCAGGTTGTGTTCAGTATAACAGTGAAGATTTTTACCTTTTTCCATAAACTTCTGTTTTTTATCATATTTTTATAGTAACAATAATACATAATAAAACAGGAGCATTTTAAAAATATATGTTTTTTAATAGATTCATTGAAAAGCCCTTATGATAATGCATCATACTACATGTTCTATTTCATTTAAAATATTAAATACAATAAATGTTATGTAGTTATTCTTATAAAATTTTCATGCCACTCTTTAATTTTAAAGTAATTAAATCTTATATAAAATTATCTTAAGAACTGCTGTTTTATTAAGTTTCTGATGGCCTTCAAATTTGTTTCTTTATCATATAGGAGAATTAATCTGATGTTTCACTGACATCCTTCTGCGATGGTGAGCTCTTTTATCCAAGTTTTAATGTTAGGTCTGGACTTAAGCTTCTTTGATTTAACTCTTAAACACCCTGATATTACATTACCTTTACAGGAATCTAGTTCAATATATACATGTTTTGCAATTTTTATTCAAATTCATTTTGTATGTGAATGATTATTTTTTAAACACTAGGCTTTATCTAGTATATTCTAATTCTTCCAGCTTACACAGCTATTTACAGTACGAGCACATTCATCAACAGCTAGTTTTCAAGTCTTTTTAGACCTCTGAGCATTTTGGCCTATTTTAAAATCTGTCTAATCTAAATTATTTTTTTCACTTTGCTTGTTACAAAAACAATTAAGAATCTTGTCAGACAATGTGTATCTGTTTCTTAAGTTTCACAAAGAAGGTTCCTGAAAGCTTTGGTTTGTCATGAGTGAACATTAATTGTAGGTGTTCATAAAACTTGTATATTTGGTTCTTCAGGTTTGAAATGTAATTGAAACATATCATTGTTTTTATTTCTTCATTATGTTTTCAGTCTATGAATGGTCGTTGAAAGCTTCCTTAATAAATCTGTAAGAATAATTCTTTCTTAACTACAAACAAGAATCTCTTCACTACTTATGTTTTCAGTGTCACACACATGCTTAGTTCTATGTTATAAGCATGGCAAAATACTCTTTTTTTCTTTTGCAAAAACAAAATAAAAACACAGAATCTCAGTTCCACAGACCAGCATATTAACTACCATACTATGCTCAGCCTTATCATATAAGTATGGTTGAAATTATTTACACACATCACTTCCAGAAACTCAAAGGTAAGACTTTTGTTTGCACACACACAAGAACTGAAGTTCCAGGTGAAATGGAAACTCGTCCACTTTTCCAAATTGATGTCCATATGAAGTTAACATTTTTCTTACCTGAAAATACATTCCTGATAGATACTAAACTCCACATACAGAATGCTATCGACCTCGCATCTTTGCATATGAGATTTGTATGCCACTAGACTTGAGATAATATTCACCTAAATTAATGTGTTTGATAGAACTACATATAAGGAAAATATTAACTTTTGAGACAACTCAGTTATGCACATGGAAATGCTAACTTCCCATGTTGAAATAGTTGAGACACAAGCACAAGAAATTACCTAGAGGACCTTCCTTCTAAAAGTGCCCAAAAATAAATCCATGAAATGTATCATGTGATGGCAAGGACTCCATAGGAGCACACAAGTGGAAGACAACATCTCATCTTGTCCAAGATATACTCTTCAACATAAGGGGACGAAAGGCAAATGAACACAATGTATTACCAGGACAAATAGAATGATATCATGACTATCCAAGCACCTGCAGATAAGCAGTTAACAGGCCAATATATATAGTGTCATTAAAAAGCAGAAAGACTGCATCATGTGTGCATGCCTCAACTGTACTGAACAGGCTATAGCTGCAACAGCAGGGCAGATTAGTTCTGGGGTGTACTTTGTGAGGGACCTTTACCACACTGAAAGTGTCACCACCATTCCAATTCTCACTATATGTGCTCAACCCAACTGATGAGGATTCTCCATTGTCCACCACCTCACTAAGTGGACACTGGTAAGTGGTAACTCTCCTGTTGTCTACTAAAAGGAAAAAATGGGAGGGGGAAAATCCACAGCATGGAGACCCCATTGGACCACCAGCCAGATAAAGTCTTTTACTGGAAACAGTGCAGTGGGTGACCATAAAATATTATTTTTAAAAAACCAGCAAGCATGAGCCAGAAAAGTTCAACACTTCTCTGATGGCTGAGTGTTAACATTTTCCTACAAGGAAAAGGAATTCCAGTAGGTTCTTACCTCCTCTTACTCAACTTCAATATGCTCTCTGAGCATTACTATTTATTTTTGTTAATAGCACAGCAGTCTGTTATACCTCTTTACTTTTGTATCATTTCAGAACATGTGAATATCATGTAACCAACCTCACAAATTATACTATGCTGCTTACAATAGTGCAAGTTGTTCACTCTACTGTTCTAGTACAATCCTCACTTTCGAGAAACAATAGTTACAAACTAAAATACTGACAGTGAGGAAGAAGGGTGGCAGAACACCAAAAGTGGATGGTTTGAGCCTTTACACTATTTTGATTTAATGTGAATTTTGGGAAATAAGCATATCTAGGAAGTCAGAATTCTAATAAATGTTATGAAAAAAATGAAAGTTACAATTTTCCAAAATGAAAATGATACTCACAGCAGGTACTTATCTCCTCTCACAAGATTAGCTTTTCTCATTTTGTTTTTCAATGCATACAACAAGTTTTCAACCCTCCGTCTATTAGAATCCAAAGTTCCAACATGTCTCTCATGTAAATCACTATGCATCACTTCTCCACCAATATGAGAGTACTACTATCGTGTAATGCACGTAACTCCCCATATGGGCTACTGTCAAACTATTGTTGCAAAGTTTAGCAGAAGACAAAAACACTGGAAGATAGTTGAAATAAAAGGTGGAAAGAGTGAAGAAAGGAAGTATCTATCAGAAACATATATTCATTTAGGAAAATTTTAACTTCAAACACAATACTCTCCCTCTTCTCACAATATTAGCTTGAATCCCACAATGAATTTGAGGAGGGACCAGTATAAGGGAATCACAGACATATCCCCCCATAATCATCCAAAACTGAAAGGAAAATATCAGTACATCTGAGGAGAGGCACCCAAGTGGTTAGGCTAACTTGGAAAGGATCATGAGAACAGAAAGGTTGCAAAGGGTGAAACAGATGGGAATGAAGACCCTGAAAGCAAGCCAAGCAAGCAACATAATGGAGGGTACTGGCAAGACAGAGGAGTCCACCCAGTTCAAGAGGAGGGCAGAAATGAAAAGCTAAGGACAGGCAAGTAGGATAAAGGAGACCTGAACATCACGAACCACAGAGGCTGAAGGAAGGAAAGTATGATCTGGAAAAGTAATAAGAAATGGTAAAAGGACATGATAAACTTGTGGACAAAATTATCTGACCTACAATAACCACAAGATGTTAGGAGAAAGAAATATGACATCAAATAGAGGTGAAACATGGAACATACAAACAGAGAACAGAGGTGCAAATGAATATAATGTGAGGGCAGGAAGACCCATGATAATATCTCAGACTGGGAGCAATGGATGCCTTGGTGGTCAATGGAGAAGAAAGGAATGGATGAACATGGAAAGAACAGAGGAAGTGAAGACCATGCAGAGACAGTTAAAAGTGAAGGTATGGGATAATGGTAGCCAACACTCAACATCAAGAAGATTGGAGAAGCCCTCTGAAACAGACATATGAGACACTCAGAAATGGAGGCAACTGTTGGATGAAAAGCCCAGTAGCTTCAAGTCAGTGCTCAGGAGAAAATATGCTCCATTTATGTATATGGATGGCTAAAGAAGGGCAAAATAGAACAGGCTAAATGTGAAGTTACTCTGCAAAAGTAACTGGAAAATCTTGTCACAGACTTCACAAAAATGGAGCACCACTGACTGGATTGATGTAGCAGGTTGGGACTGAAGAAAAGAGGATTGGAAGGGACCACCTGTAGCTGGAGAAAATGTAGGGAACCAATTTCAACAGGCTAGGAAGAAGCCTTGCCAAAAGGTTTGAAAGATATCAGAAATGAACACTCCCCAAAGGCTATAGAATGTCGCCAGTAAGAAGGAAGGGAGCAGACAGGACAGTCAGAAAAGCCAGTGCCATAGAATAAAGTCTGAGAGGAAAAGGTAGTGCACAAGTGGTATAGATGTTGAAGAAAACACCCAGATGTACAAAATATTCGTGAGGAAGAAGGAAAGACCTCTTCAAAGTGTTCAACCATTGCACCTGAATATTTTAGAGAAGGAGCTGATAAAAAAAAACCATCTGACACCTGTTTGGAAATGGCAATAGGAAATCAGTGCTCCATGTACGTGTGGAAGCTCAGTCCCAAGGGTATAAATACCATTCCACAATTGGCACACTAACTGCAGTAAAAACCGCATGTGGAGCATGTACAATATCATTGGAATAACAGGACAATGATTGCTAGTTGCTACAGATATACATTAGAGTGCCCAGGAATCCTGAGAAAGAAGAAAGAAAAACCATGTATTCCCAAAAAACATGGCAAACAGTGGTACTGAGGGTAATTGTAACAGACTGGGGTGGAAAACGTAAATTCAAGAAAACGAGACTCAAAATCACACTGGGTCTTGCACAAGGAAAGGCAGAGACATGTTGAACAGAAGCCACCCAAAACAACACAGTTACAGTAATCATGTCAAACTCAGCTGTCATTAAACCAACGCCATAGGAATGACCTATGTATACTGAATCAGGTGACGAGATCATCAAAATACAGCATTGTGACCCATAAATGACCTAAAGAAAAGTAAACTACATGTGAAGGGCCATACCAGAAATTTAACACAAAAAAGTCACCCAGTATTTTGCAATACATTAATAATCCACAACTAGTCCGTTTTTATTGTTAGCTTGTCAAAAAAACCCATGAACTATTTATAAATTAGTTCGCATCCCAGTCGCACCAAACATACTCGCCCCTTCAGCCCTTGGGGCGTTATAATATGATGGTCAATTCCACTATTCGTTGGTAAAAGTGTAGTTCAAGAGTTGGCGGTGGGTGATGATGACTAGCTGCCTTCCCTCTCGTCTTACACTGCTAAATTAGGGACGGCTAGCACAGATAGCCCTCGAGTAGCTTTGTGCAAAATTCCAAAAACAAACAGACACAAGAAAAAAAGACGTATAAATTACACAAATCCAATATCTAATGGCATAATTTTACTAGCTTCATTTTACTTGTAGTTTAGCTATTAGTTCCTTGGAAATTTTCATAAGGCATTCAAAGACTATTGAAGCTAATTAAAGAAAAAAACTTTTAAATAATAATTTATCAGTGTAAACATGTAGACAAAATCTCACAATGTGTATATATTGACATTTCATCAAATCCGACCGTATGAGAGGTATTAAACTTCACGATTACATAATAACCTAATTAGTTGTTTCATAATATATTATCATGCAGAAGTTTAAATTCATTCTACTGTGTAAAATGTTCATCAAGTTATTTATTCCTTTATTTTATGGTACACCTATTTTATAATTCAGGTAGAATAATCAGTATTTATTAACTTAAAATGTGACACAAAGAAGCCATTCACCAGAGCAAGCCAGAAAAGGGTGTTGTGCATTAGGGTAAACGTACTGTACAGGCGATCTCAGTCTAATGTGGTGCACTTCTTAGAAAAACCATCATATATAAAATTTTACATTCAGTGTAACTTAGCACATTAGAATAGAGCATCTTCATTTAACATAGTACACTTACTGAATACGTTACAAACATGTTTCTTATCATACAGTAAGAAACCATTTAACCTGGTGGCATCCACCTGAGCATGATATTTCTATCATTACCCTTTTTCACGCTAGTGTTGGTGCTTTGTGATGCATTAATACTATTGTTTCAGATGTTCCGACATTGAGCCCAGAATATGATAATGAGCATTGTCAACACATCCGGTTTCAATCCCAGTAATCATTTAAGATTATCAAATAAGATTATTTAAGCTTATTTCTTTGAGATGTGTATATAAAGGGTATTTTTACACCTTTTATTTAAAATGTTTTGCTTTGTTGTTCTATACTTATTATCACATATATCTGTATTCCGTAGCTTACTATCATATAGTCATTTTAATGAAGGTGTCCATCACCAAATCTCAGCATCATATGACCTTTGTCGTGAAATTACACTCAACCATAACTCATCACAACACAGCAACAATCATGAAATAGTATATTATACCTGACATCTACTCTTAGATTACACTACCATAGTTTGCTTGTGAAACTGTGCTCCTTTATGAAAATTAAATGTGGAATACCAAATATGATCAATTTGACTAAAATTAAAACTTAACTCGTGTCTATCTACAGAGTCTAACTCTTTGGGAGAAAAATACCCAAATAAAATCAATATGCATTTAATTTACAATTCAATTATCAAATTTTAAAACATTCAACCAATGGGATAACCCAAGAAACAGCACCTGATGCACACCCTACACTCCCTCATAAAGAGGAAACACTCAGTATCAATTAATAACTTCACTAAAACTAAGCATTCAAGTGAATGAACCAATTCCAGCACATGACATGCCTCCAGTATGTCAACGTACTACCATTGCTACAAGGAACATCATGCTGGTACAAAAGATACAATCAACACCACAAAGGTCCTATAATGATGCTCCAAGATCACAACAGTCAGCATGACTCAATCAGAGAAATGTCATGTTAACATACCCATAAACAATTCAATACAAATGTGATTATTACTGCAACATGTAAAAATACTATTCTGTCCATGACAGTCTTTTTAACATACATCTGTAACATTGAACAGCATTATCTCAATCTACGAGCTTGGTGCAGACTACCTACGAGAGATCATACACAGAAACAAAAATTATATCTCAATTTAATCTTTTTGCATTTTCATACATAAACATCTAAGTAGGTGTTAGCTATAAACAATATAAACTATTTAAGGTTGACATAACTATACCAGAAGCTATCACAAATATTAACCAGAAGAAATATAACAATAGTGTCCAAGATAAAGACAGAATACCAAACCAAGTGTTTAAGAATGCACCACCTTAACTATGTCCAAAACATTTTTAGTCTCTGCACAATATTTCTACAGTCTCACTGCAGCTGTTTCTAGACTTAAAACTCTTGCACCTGAGGATGTAAAAGATGAAGAATGTTTACATGTTATTTCATGATTTAAGTTCTAAAATAAAATGCCATTTACATAACAAATTGAGTAAAAGTTCACTATGATCATTTCAAACTGAAATTGGTGAATAAATATCAAGTAAATGTAAAAATCAAGTGAGTTTAACAATTTATATGCACAGAGTGGATACGTTTTAGATGAAACAAAGAAAAGAGAGTAACATAATTGTTTCACTTTGAAGCAAAACACTTAAATGAAAAATAAATAACATGAAAGTAAATGCATAACACTATATTCCTACTGCTTCATTAACTTCTTTCCTGTCCCCCACCAGTACAGTGGTATGTCTATGGATATACAATGCTAATATCAGGTGTTTGATTCCCCTTAATGGCTAAGCATATAGCCCAATGTGGCTTTTCTATAAGAAAACACATACATACTTCTTGCCACACTCATCTGTATGTGCAACAACTGCTTACAGAAATCACCAGGACTAATTTCATTCTAGTCACGTTTTTTTGTGCATTTTGAATTTTGTACAAAGCTATGTGACAGAAACGTATCCAGATGTATAGTATCAAGAACACTCAATAAATGTCATGACCTGTGCAATTGGGCTTTACATGTTAACATAAGAAGACCAAAGTCTTAATCAATAAATATACATAAGAGATAATGAAAAATGAAATATATAGTAATAGTACCTTAAAACCAACTAGCAATGTATTTAAAGAACAATTAAAGAAAGTGTGGAATTTGTACTGCATATCTTAGCAATAAATTTAACCTACATCAGCTGAGGTTTTGCTGTTGCAACTTCATCAGGTCTAATATTACAAGATCAAGTTGAAGAGTAAAAGTCTTATTTATTTATGTAACTTTATTGTCAAACTGGGTTTACTGATCTCTGTCATTATAAACAGAATATAGTAACTAAAGAGTAAAACTGACAAGTCTAAGTCTTATTGTTAAAATGATACCCTGTATATGTATCTCTGTGCATTGGCATACATCAATCAGAACTGGCTGGTACAGTTACCATAACTTTTTGTATTATAACCCAGGAACTTCCTGACTGAATACATGGGCTATTTTGTTCAAGAATTTTGCCTTAAAAGGAAGATAAAAACAACTTGAAACAGAACACTTTTTTTTTTAAAGACTTGAAGTTTTTATCATCCACATGGCTGGTTCAATCAATATATCTTTTGTATTGTAACTTCATACTATTTGTTGATGTACATGGGTTACTTTGTTTTAGGATTTTTACTTCACAAGAGGAATACAAAATCGAAAACAGAGCACATTTTAAAAATAAACTTTTGGCTTTGGTTGAACGACATTACTACTTCATCAGTTAACTCTCTCAATATAAGTTCAGTCCATATGGCCAACCATGTGGCCTCTATGCACTTGTTTAAAGTCTTTTTAGATTTAATACTTCTAATATTTAATATAGAGTGTATATTTTCACACAACTTAGCAATCAGTCTTTCAGCTTATACGTTTTTCACACCAAAAAATTATAATTTTAGTGAAGTATTTTATTAAAAGTAAAATAAAACTTTGTCGATGAAAACATTAAGTTTTTTTAATAGTTCATTTGCAGAGTAATTTTTGTTTCAAAATTAAAAATACTTTTCTTGATCCCAAACATTGTAAATTTTATTTGTGTAAAACCTCCTCAGTATGTATCAAACATTTTTTTCACTAAAATTCAATATTTTATTTCATATTTTCTCTACCATATCTCAACCTAAAAAGATTCAATTTTACATTTTAGTTACTTTTATAATTATACACCATGAACAAACATGAGAAACAAGAAATAAAATATTTAACCAATCTTCTTTTATCTTGCTCTCAACTGTCAAAGATAGCTAACCAAATTTGTTATACCACTTAAAGTATTGCATTTAATAATTTTATTTAACTACAAAATGTCACAAACAATATATACCAATAATGTTTATAAAGTAGATATATTTCCTTACCCCTCAAAATTTTTATGGCTTTCTAACTGCAACAACAGTTATTACAAATTCATCAAAGCTGATTGTTAACTTCCCATAGGAACAGTGTTGGTACTACGAGTTGAAACTAACATTTAACCATTCAGAACATCTTATACAATATGTTATTTGATAGATGAAAAGTACTAGTACATGTACTTTAGAAAATATTCCATGATTAATTTACGTTTTAAATCTCATATCACAAAGTGTACTTGTTAACTGTAATAAAAGTTGATCTGAAACATTATTAAACTTTCTCTTATTTATATAACTAACTAACTAACCAATCTACAAATACTGAGAACATAGATGATCTCTATTTCATGCATAACATGGCTAATTGTCATTCCTTAAACCTGAAGTGTTGACAAATATTAAGTTTCAGTATTATTAGTTAAGTCTAAATAACAGAGTTAGATGGTTAATGGAATTTGATAACTGATTAATTGTGCATAGCATTCAACTAACAGATTATTCTCACGAGATTTCAATTAATTGTAATGTCAATAATGATAATAATAAAAAATTACCCATTCTCATTAAACTGAATAGCTCTGAATTTACTAAAAACAAAGATAAATTAAACATTTCAATAACTTAGAAAGTTGAAATAACTGAAACAGTAATATGCAGAAACATTGTTTTTATAAGTTGATTATTTGGGGACATTAATCAAATTAGTTGTAATTTTGACAAATCAATTATTTCATGAGACTGTAATAAGTGTTACAGACCATGAAAGATTATACTATCAATTGAGTTAATCACCCAGCTCTATAATGTAATGTAAACACTGTCATTTTACATCTTTTAGCTGCAAAGATGGTTTTGAAAGAACCCCAGAGTCAAAATAAGCTATTGCAAATGTTACTCTGAGAATGCAAAAGTAGGAGGTAGTTTTCTTTGCATGTTCTGTATACGATATTCTTTGAGTGTCAAAGGCTTGAGAGCCTCCTAGAGGTGGGCATAAAATGATTAATTCTGTTTACTCAAATTTCAGATACATATTCAATTTCATAAAACCTATAATAACTGAAATATCAATACTTCAAGAGATGCTCATCATTATGTCTACTTTGTTTGTTTTTTTTCTGTTTCCAGTTAGTGTAATGAAAATTATATTCAAGGTGTGAAATATCTGATGGTCTAACTTATCCTAACAGCAACATGATTGAACTGTAAGTTGACATTTAAATTTAGAATCTGTGTATAGTATACTTACAATTACATATATACAGGGAATTTCATACTTCAATTCAGTCAAATTTTAATTTTTAATAAGTCATGCAAGAAGAAAATCTACTCTTTTGTTAAATTTGAAAGACTCTTACATCCATTACCTAGTCACAGTGGCATTCAGACCAGTTATGTTGGAAATTTTGTGTGCAATAGTACAGTGCTTATGACTAAATACAATACTGTGTGACAGTGCAAATATTTTTGTCAGGTGGTAGATAATAAACATTTGTTGAAATGTTGGAATCAAATGCATAATTTCAAAATTCATATACACACTTTCATTTCCCAACAAATTAATTTTCACAAAATAATAAATCAGGTCTTCTTACAGAGGAAGCATTTGTCATTCTCACAACTCCTTCAATTATTCACTTAAATTCTACAAAATGTACTTGCCACATTTTATCTCTATTTCAACAGACTGCACATTGCAAAAGCAAATCCCTTCTTCTTGAGCAGACCATTGAGAAGCCTTTCACATCACACTAGAGAACTGTTCAAGAAGTATGAAGGATAAAAATGCCTCCTTCAGACAAATTTGCTGGCACAATAACATCAACTCCTAGTAGAAAGAGAAATATAAATTTTAACTAATATCTCAGATTCCTCTTCAAAACTATTCCTCAAAACATGAGTATATCTATTGAAATGAGATCTCAAATCCAATGAAACACTTCATTTATTTTATTTAACCTTTTCAAAACAAGCTGGCAGAAAATAAGTAATACTGCTATATAATTAACGCATAATATACGAAAATCCAACAGGCATTCATCTAGCATTGGATAAATAATGGAGTTTCCTAATCAATTTGTTGTCAAACTCATCACTCAATAATTTTTTTTCATAAGACTAATCTTCTTATTTTCATGTTGTTTGCAAATTTTTATGAGACCTTTTCTAACCACCATTTATTTAGTATCATAGTTAAGTTAGTTTTTTAATCATAAACTTTTAATGTCATATGCAAAGTAATAAGATGAAAAAAAGGTTAATACCTCTCTGTTAATACATTTCCTCTAAAACTAGCAAAGATTCTTGTGATGGGTTATGATACTTGATATTTAATTCAGTGCAAACAGATTCACCCAGGTTTTAGGAAAACAATGACAATACAACGTTTACTATTTACTTACTATTACGTATTCAAATTATGATGATGACACCTAAATTACTTGCAACAGTTAAAATTATCCATAAGGTGGAAATCAAATTTTTTATTCGTTAAGTGCTCATAGCATATTAGGGTTTGTTCCTTAACAAATGTCTATCACAAAGATAGTTATTTATTAGCAAATTAGTTTCTAGCATGTAATTTTGTATCTCAAGACGGCTGGTATGGGTATTAAAACTATTATTAAAATAAAGAAACAGAACAACGTTTCGACCTTCTTATGTCATCTTCAGGTTAACAAATAACGTTTATAAATTTAAGCTGGGTTTTCAAATTACCATTACCGTATTCTATGTGTTTCTCAAGGAACAACAATTAAATTATCAATTTTTTATGGTCACACTTTCAAAACTATTGTTGGACAATTTTTTGGTGGTAGTGGTGGTATTTTACGTTGATTTTGGCAAATATCGTTTTCATACGGCTAAGCGCAGCTTAGTTGTTGATGTGTCAACCTTTCGAACTGATCTTCTATTTTTATTTTATTTTATTACTATTTAATATAATTTTTTTGATATAGTGATAGCATAACTGTCTAACTTACGTCTCTGCAATTAACTGTATACATTGCCCAGGCCAACAAAACTCGTCACAGACATACAAGTCTTTGCCATGTAGCAAGTGCCCATTACAGTTTCGCGTTGTTTCTCGCGCTAACTAAATGATTGTTTTTGTTTTATTTTTTCCATGGCAATATCATTTATAAGACATAACCTCTGGATTATGTATAGCCGCCCTTAATTATAAATTAACGATTATAAAGCTGCCCGAAGCACCCCCGGTCAAAACGGTTTTATCTATTTTTTTGAACCGAATGTTATAAACAATCATTCTTCATTATTTCTCAAAAAAATAATCACTTCAGGTTTTTCTTTAAGCAAATATTAAATCAATTTATTGTAAGGGTTGTTCCATAACAAGCATTCCTCACTGTTCCACTGTTATTTCTTTCAGATTTTTAAAATTCTTATACTGTAAATCTTTATTTTTAGGTGCTATAATCCCTTGTTTTTATATAATTATAAAATTCTTGGCTCGGGAAAAATGTAACAAAAACATACATAAAAATGAATATTCCAATCTTTGGAATCACAAGCACGCAATAAACCAATCGGGACGTAGCCTGTGGGAAGGGTATGCAAAAGTATCACCCTAACATTTTTTAAAAAACCTTAAAAGTCTCTTATCTTCTGATTTTTGCAAGAGATATATGACTATCGTGAAAATTATTCATGTTTTATTATTCGCAGCATAGCTGCTCGCAGAATTGTTGAGTTTTTAACTACAAACTTTTAGCACACAGCTCTGTCATCTCTTGACCGATTTGAGATGTAATTACACTTTAAGATTCAAGAGATCCAGCCCTATCGATTGATGTATTTGATCACGAGAAAGATCTCATAGATTAACTTCATCTAATCCTGCATAAATGAATTTCAGTGTGATGGTTGGCTGATAGAGATCCTAATGACTAATGAAATTGAAGGAGTAAGGGGGTATACGCATGCTCCACGTTTAGCATTGCTAGAGTATAGAGATGTACCTTATAAATTGAAAAAAAAAGGAGAGTAGTTTAATTTACTCTTGTCCTGCTTAAATGATTTTCAAGTGCCTCGGCAATTTAGGATTCCCTCATGTTATAGAAAGAAAGACTACCACCCCACTGTGTAGTGTGCTGTATAATTCTCCTAAAAACCATGTTGCTATTTCTTTGGATAAGGAAAAACCTAGTTGATATAAAAATGTATTTCAGAACGGCTGGTATGGGTTTTAACATTTTATTAATAAAGCGGAGAAGAACGTTTCGACCTTCCTACGTCATCTTCAGGCTAACAAAGGTAAGGTGATCCATACCCATGTTAATAATACCCATACCAGCGTTGCTGTTTTATTGTCGAAAAATAATAAATTTTGATGGTTATCATATTTCGTTGAATGATTTCATTTTTTCCATCTCTGATAGTCTTTTTTAAATTACTTTGTATGTGTTTTGCGTTAGAATAATTACAACAAACAGCACTTCCAGAGTGGATTGAGACGGTAATGTGTTGCACACAATGAGCATGCGTGCGTAACAGGTCTTCGTCACTTCAAGTTTTGTTAAATTATGCTTTATTTATTGTAGATACAGGGGTACATAAGCTTAAATTTTGCTACTACTAGTTCAATACTTGATTTTCGTGTTGTATTTAGAGTCTGTTATTCGTGTCTTATCAAGATCTTGTTTTTATTTGGTATAATTATTTGCTATGCATTTCTGTCTCTTAGTGGAAACATGGACGTGCCTCGAGGTTGTTAGGTCCCTGGTCGCTCCTTCAATTACATCAGGTGTAAGCCTACGTCTGAAAATGGGTGAGAAGCTATGATTTTTTTAGTGCTTTTAAGAATAAATGACACAAAATGGTTGGGTGAATTATTATAATTATTTACGCTAGTAAGAGGCAGAAGGAAGGAATCTGATAATCGACAAAACATATTAGGCAGAGGTTACCTTTGTGGAACCGAACATTAAGCTGAGGGTAATTAATACTTTAATTAACTTTGTACCAATGTTTAATTTTTCAACTATTCCTCACTCTTTTCTCTTTTTTTTTGTTTGCTTTCTTATTCATTTTTAGAAAATCGTAATTACTTCGTAATTAATAGTTAAGCTGTATAATTTAAGTGTTTTTACTATGTAAAGTTCTCAACGACGCTGTTAACTTTTATGAATCTCTTTCAATAAGATTTTTCAAAAAGTTAAATTTTAGTTTACTTTAAAGGACTGAAAGCGCCAAGGTAGTCACCTTTTTCAGTGTGTTGGAGTGGGCGCCTTCAGGAATTTGTTTATTGAATAAATCAAGATGGTTTAATTTCGCAGTCGTATATCAAAGAAATATTAGAAAATTATATCTATCTGTATCACAGCCACTCTCTGTTCGTTAAGCTACCTTTGGTGGTAACTTTCCAATAGTTTCAAACGTTTGTCTCAACCGAAAGCCTTAAGTTCAAATAGCCATCGAGTAGAAATTTCCGTGTAACTTTTGTTAATTATTATGTTTAGAGCAATATCATATAATATTAGGTAAAACAGAACAGCATTGCAGTTTAAATTAAAACTTTAAATTACTTGTTAATATTTATTTACAAATACTGAGTGTCACCTCAATCGACCATATTAGAAATGATTGCGTTCAACTCTCGATTATCATATTTACAGTAATCCATTTGAATATTCGGAAAAAAATACTATTATAGATTAAATTAAGAATCCTATCATATTACACCTAAATACCAGTGTCTGTATGTCTCTAAACACAGCTTGGATTAAACACCAGTGTCATTTGCGACGACTAGGCCTGATCAATGTCTCTAAGCTGTTTATTATTACATTATCATTATAACTATTTTTATTTATTACTGCTATAGACTGCCCATGTATGACTGTGTTTTGTGTATTTAATAAATAAATTTAAAAAATTTCTTTTGAAATTATCTTTTATTTAGTTCAGAGTAACAAACATACTGGTAAAACAACTTTGAACATGCACAAACAGAAAGTAGAAAAACCCTTTTGTGTAAGGACTAGTTTATATCATGTTTATGACACTTATTGTAATAGTTTTGAAGCTGTTTCAGCCTTTGTTTTCATGAGAATGTCTCTGGATGGTTGGTAGATGTAATAACATTCTCCATTTGACTGCATACAAATCTTGTGTGTTATAATACTGCTCAAAACTGAGGTGCTCAAGTTTGGTCTGAACTTTCTTTTGTTTCTAGTCACTAAACTAAATATCCTTTCACTGTCATCATTAGAATGGAAGATTGTAAGAATTCCAAGCATTACCCTACACTAAATGTCATACTGCTGGGTGCCATTTCCATCCTTAACAGCTGAACCCAAAAGTTGTCAACATTCAACAGAAGGACAGTTTCTGAGAAAGTATCAATTTGATACTTCAAATATTGCCATTCCAACTTGTCAATAGTGTCGTGATCATGTGTATTGACAAGAACAGGATACCTGTCTGTGAAGAAGCATAGAGAAGAGAAATCTTTGCTGACTTTCAGTTTTGGATTAGCAACCTGCGTGACTCAGAAGTTCATCATTTAGAGGGAAATGTTTCATCATGTAATTTGTAGCTGCAGTATAGTATTTCTTGACACTGGTGTAAAAGCTGATCAGGTTCAGGTCCTTTTCATATTTAACAATGTATTCCTTGGCAGCATTTCCAATAGAAACTGCCTCATCAGATTTGTGTAAGGATTCACTGTTGTAGTCAAGTTCAGTGATGTTGCCTTTAAGATACTCTGGCTTGATGTATCTGACATGTGTATTTTTAACTTGTGTAATCAGAGTTCTATGCATAATGTGTATGCAAGGTTCTTCTCTTTGCAATATCAAATTGGCTTGCTCAAATAGAGGAATTGCAGACTGAAGAAAAAAACAAAATAACAAGTTTAATTTTGTTGTCCAAGAAAACTGTTAACTTATCTATCTTGCTCTGCGCATAACATTTCTTGGTTACTTTCTGCTAGCTTTCGTTTTCTTCTCGTTTTTCATTGATTGTCTCTTCTTTAGTTCAAGGTCAGACTGCCTAAACATATATTGAGTTATATCAAATGTTTCTTTGTCTGCTTTTGGAGACTGTTGTCTTGTGTCCCTGTGTGTCTGAGAGGATATCCTGACTGTTAAAGTCTTGCTGCCTGATTGAGCTGCACTATTAGATCCTTTTGAATCTAGTTTTTCCTTTCCACAGTAAAATACTTCTTTAATTGCTTCCATATGTCAATATTCTGTTGAGGCACATCCCAAGTGATAGCCATCTTGTGTTAACAAGTTGTAGAATTTTTATTGTTTCTTTGTCATACAATCCTTGAAACTCTTTGAAATGCTGTTTTCTGCTAGCACTTTTGTCCAGAAAATAGTAGATATCTATCAATATATCAGAAACTGGGCAGTTCTCTGAAAGCTTTCTGGGCAGCAATATTCATGAGGTGACAAGCACAGCACATGAAGTAAATGCTAGGCTGTCGTCTTGAGATGTGTCCCATCACACCTTTACCTATACCAGACATAACGTAGGCATTGTCTGAAGAAAAACTAAGACAGTTATCCCATGGAATTTTCCTCTTTGTCAGTTCGTGGTCCAAAAGATTGGAAATATTCTCTCCCGTTGAAGCTTCTTTCCATTCCACCATTGTCGAAAGAAAACAAACAATTTTTCCAAGCAAAGAGTCAAGATATCGTACAACCACTGGATACAGTTTTGAGTCATCCATATCTGTGAATCCATCTGTAGCTAAACTGTAAACACTGTTAGTAAGTATGCTTGAAAACATTTTGTCACCTTCACAACCCACCCATTTGTACAATGGCTGTAGTTTTGGTTCTAGCACAGCCATATTTTTTCGCTATATCAGAGTCTGGGAACATTTTTCTGAATAGATTTCCTGCATGATCGGCTACAGCTAGAGGTAAATTATGAGCAATGACGAATTGCATGAACATCACCTCTGCATTTATGGTTTCATATTCTGAATTAATGGTTGGCATCTCTGTAATATATGTAGTTGTTTTGTCTGTAGTGTTTATACTAATACGCTTTCTCACTTTCGTCTGTTAGTTTTTCGTTTACTCTAAAAATCAGATTTCCGAAAAACTGTCATAGTAAACAGTTATGATGTCTACACAATCAAATTATATAAGAATGCTGAAAGGCCATATACAAAATTTCAGAAGCGTTTATTACATATTAAGTTTCTGAGATAATGCAAAGTGTTTGCATTTCAAAGTTCCTTAGATTGATGTAAGAAAACAATTGGCCCAAATAATGCGTTTTTAACTTGTTTTTTCCAGCACCTCTCAATGTTAACACAACACATTAATCACTTGGATTATATATATTTAAAACAAATCTTTAAAACTCAAAACAAGAAATTATTGCAGTATAAACTTCGCTATCTCTCATAATAAAATTACATGTGGCCCGGCATGGCCAGGTGGGTTCAGGCGTTCGATTCGTAATCTGAGGGTGCGGGTTCGAATCTCCGTCGCACCAAACATGCCCTTTCAGACGTGGGGGCGTTATAACGTGACCGTCAATCCCACTATTCGTTGGTAAAAGAGTAGCTCAAGAGTTGGCGTTGGGTGATGATGACTATCTGCCTTCCCTCTAGTTTTACACTGTTAAATTAGGGACGGCTAGCGCAGATAACCCTCTTGTAGCTTTGCACGAACTTCCAAAACCAAAAAAAAATTAAATGTGCCGTTTTCTTTCTAAATTTTGAAAAACTACTGACTAATGTAGAACCTTTAGCGATATGAACTAAATATTGGTACGCTTTTGACAACTTTGTGACAGAAGTATCGGAAATAATTTTATCTGGTTTCTATATTTATGAATTAAAAATATATATGATAGTAACGTGTGAAACGCCGAAGTAGTAGCCCTTTTAAACTTAGATAATATTGTGCTATCAAATCCTGTAAAAGGGGTTGAACTTTTCATTTTCAATAAACAAGATTACTTGATAAAATGATCTTAAATGACTACAGCAAGATGAAAGTGTTTGATAAAGACCCCACCCAACAGAGAAAAAGTAAACTTCAAAGGCTTCAATTACGAAAAACCAACAACATACTGCAATAAACTTATCCCGAACTCAACGTGAAAATTATTTTCAAATCGAAGAATCATTTTCGCTTGAAGTTTGTGAACACGTGCCCATAATGCAGGCACGTGTTTTTGGGTCATCGACCCCAACTCTTCTTACCAGGATTAAGGAGCATGCGGAAAACAGCCCTTCTAACAACTCTTGAATTTGCAACAATCTAAGCGAACTGTAACAAGAAACATTGCATCAAACAGTGCAGGATAATAGACTCAGCGAAAGAAAAGTAACATAAAACCAAAGCTCAACGAGCAACGCCGTTGTATCTCAAACTGTGATAAACTTATCATGCCTAAGATAGAGAAAGTTAAAAGTGAAAACTTCGTTTGACAAATGTCAACGTTTATATCAAATACATCTAAATATGTGACTGAAAGACATTTCAGGCTGTCAAGATCAAAACCGTACAAAATCTTGAAACAATAAAAGTATCACAGTCACTTTATATCAAAGTTTATAAATTGTATTTACATACTACACAAAGCCTTCAGTTTTTAAACCTGACCTTTTACTTATTTTTTATTACTGTATTTTGAATCTAATAAAGTCAAACTTTCTATTCCTGGTTGTATGAACATAATGACATTCCTTTAACTATTATGAAGGTAAAATGGTTTGTTTATTTGTGGTTTCATTATTTTACATACAGTTATGTACTACAAACCCTACAATAACTGATAGTCTTACAAATGTGAAAGTTGTCTCATTTTGTGACATAGCACAAGACAATTTATTTTAACCCTTTCTTTTATTTAATTATACTTCACATTAATGGATATGTCCGGTTGTTTTTATAGAAAAATCTAGAAGACCAATAATAATAGATATAACAAAAACGTAAAAATTTAGTAAAAACTTGATATTGATCAACTCTAACAAGAATCCGTTATAAAAATATAAATGAACTACATTATTGTTTGAAGCAAGAAATTTAGGTGCGTGAAATATTCACCATACAAACGTACTCGTAAACTTGTTCAAACTTCTGCGCTACGGCAACAGGAAATAAATGTCTTAGGCCTGAAAAAGATGTGAACGTAAATTAAATATAACTCGAAGGTAATCTACATAAGGTCGAATTCAGTGATCTCTTCCTCTCTGAATATATATGGCCATAAGATCTAGTCCGAAACTTTCGTTTCTTTTGCAGTACATGTGGCAAGTCAAAACTTCAACGATAAAGTTATCAGATTTTTGAGCCATTTGATTAGCAGGTTCTCTCACAAGTTTGTCTGTCCGTGGTGGAGACCAAATGGGTGGAAAAAGTTGTTTTAGAACTTGAAAGTCGTGAGATTGCCAGAAGACTGGACCTGTGTGAAAGAACCATGAGATGTAGAATGACCGAATCGAAAGCATGCTGTGATATATTCATTGACCATAGCAGGATTAATATTACGGTTGTATACAGTGAAGAAACCATCTGGAAGAGGTTTTAACGTAAACCTATTATAGTGGTAAGGACCCACGACAACACTTGTGAAATCATTGTACGTAACCATTTATGGACCTCAGCAATCACGATTCTCCTAAAGAAATAAAAATAGCAATCAAAAATCAATAGACCATGAACAAGATGAATAAATGAATATAAAATCTTTCAGATTTGAATCAGCATTTCATAATAATTAATCATAAGAATAAGTTCGGAAGAATATATCATTTACTGCTGAAAAAAATAAGGACATGTAACTTTTGTAATAAGAATAATTCAATAAGCATTATAAAAATGTAAGCAAGTTTCTTTCTATTGCTTCTGCAATTTCATTAACAGCATAGAGTAAAATGTTTAATATACATAATATGGTGATTGTCATTATTTCGTTTATTCTTTTCGTTACTTCATTTTTTTTTTTATACTCGACCCGACATGGCCAGGTGGCTAAGACACTCGACTTGTAATCCCCGTCACACCAAATATGTTCGCCCTTGAAGCCGTGGGAGCATCATATTGTCACAGCCAATCCAAGTATTCGTTGGTAAAAGAGTAACCCAAGAGTTGGTGGTGGGTGATTATGACTATCTGCCTTACCTCAAGTTTTACAGTGCTAAATTAGGGATGGTTAGGGCATATAGCTCTCGGTTAGCCTTGCGCGAAATTATAAAAACAAACGAACTTTACTTTTTAACGTAATATTTGTCATAAAATTTGTTAGATATTAGAATAATGCCGTAAAAAATATAGTTAGCAACAAAAGTACCAATACATGAATAAATGCATTTTAAATCATAATAATGTTTTTCTTCTCATGGCTTTGAAAACACCTCAAAAGAAAAATATATTAAATTTTCTATATTCATTATTAGTTAATATTTAGATATGATAAATCATGGCTGTTTGCATTGATGAACAGCTTCTTCAAACAGCCTCTCATCATTCCAACATGAAGTTATTCTTCTGAGCTCTCTTGAAATTCTGTAATGTTCTCTAATAAATATTGTATGTAAAGCTGTCAAGGATGAATGATCATTCAACCGACGATCTCCTGGAGAAAGCAAGAAATAATATGTGCAATACTGTCGTCAAAAAATAAAATTTTGTTTGTTAATAAATAGACCTGTAAAACCTAACGGCTAGAAGCCATCATTGATTTAGCTCTTGAAAACATATATAGCAACATATCCAAAATTTTGATTATTTATAATTTGACTAAACTTTCTGAGAACTGAACATAGCCCGAAAATTACATTTCCACATTCTCTCTTTTTATATGTTAAAATACACTTTCTAATACATAAATATATTAAAGAGGAAAACATCACGCCAAAAACATATAAAATAACAACACTTCTGGGAAAATTACGATTTACGGAATACTTACAGGTTTCAGACAATTTACGAAGAAAATAGAATTATATGTGAGCATATAGACATTTCTAATTTTACATAAAACGATAATCATTATTGGTTTCATTCATCGTTTTATCATGGATTAAATATCTAATATTTTATTGATTACCTGCTTGAAAGCAGAATAATCTCTTTCTTGGATCACTACAAAAACCGCCTCTAGCGTTTCTAGATGGCGATAAAAGGACACTTCTTTTTGAATCTCTTTGAAACCTCATCAACCCCAGTAAAAAAAAAAAAAAAAGTTAAAATACATTCTATGGTAAATTGTTGTAAACAGAGATTCTCATGTAAGAAATCTGTAAAATATCAATTAAATAACTATTTTCTCACATCTTCAAGAAACAACATACTTTATCAATTAACTTTCTTTCGTCTAAAATCACTTTCATAACTTTAAATATTTAAAATTGAATTAAAATGAATTTAAGATGAAATATATCCTGAGCACTCATATTATGGTCAGCTGGACAAGGTGTAACAAAAAGTCATATTTGCTGTTTCTATAAACAAAAACCTAACTGTTGAGGAATACTTACCGTTTCTGAATAGTCGCAGTGATTGAACAGTGTGAAGATTGCTTCCATAAATCATAGAACCGTCCACAAATCTGGTAGGAGTATTTAACTAATCTGGGGCCCTAAGATTAAGAGATATTTTAAAGATAGGCTACACATTTAATTAACCAAAACAAGTGCACTATTTGAAACACTTCTTTTTTTTAGTTTGCTTACTTCATATTTGTTTTATACCAGAAAATGAAGCGTCTAGCAAATTAGATTTGGGATAATTGGAATTTCAGGTATATTTTTAAGAAATGTTTTAAAGAACTCTTTCTCATGAAGAAGTCTAAAATATGAAAAAAATTAAATTTAATTATTATCAAATTGGGAAAATAATTTATTCAAATTATTTTTTCCGCTACTTTCTCATACTTTCAAGCTAATTTCTTATTATATACTAATCGCACAAGCTGTTATGCTGAAGAAATATACATTGCATTGTTAACCTAAAAGTATAATTTTATTACACTTTATTCGTCACCATGTATGGAAAACTAACAGTTCCTTGCATAAAAAAAATCAAAAGTTAATACTTTTAAGCAAACGTATTCGATTGCAAAAAAAAAGAAGAGGATAATTTTCAGTAGCTGTGGTTCTTGAAGTTCAGACAAGATTAGAGAAAATGAATGTATGAGATTTTCTCTAATTTTATTTGCCATATTATTGTACGCCAACAATACCAAGCGTGGGAAGGATCATATATCCAATTTAATTTTATTATTAATTAGGATCATCACAGATTACCCTCAAGTAAAAATTTTTTGAGGCACGATAAGGGTAAACGTATATACGAGACCTTGATCATGGTAAAATACATCATTTCAAAGTGTTTGTTTGACCAAGTAAATCCAAAACTGTAATTACATCTCAAAAATATCAAGAGATTACAGAACTGCGAGCTACAAATCTGTATGTATAAAACTCAGAATCATTCTATGAAACGTTATGCCGAAGTTGAAAAATGAATTCCAACTGTTTCAAATTTAATACTAAATAAAAGCGTTTCGATAAAGCTTAAATAACACCCTCACACAAAATTGTACGAGAATTATAAATTAGTGTTATATCTCCAAGAATTAATAGCTCAATAATTAAAAAAATATATTCAAGAAGGATATTGTTTTCCATCTACAACATTTTTTCAATCAATAATAAAAAGTGTCGTTATTATGAATATATATAATGATGCAAAAACAAGCCTCAACTGCAAAAAGAATTACTTAACCACATCCATTAATCTATAAATAATGTATTTTATAATTTAACAGCAAAAATTAATTTGAAAGATTTATTAGTTTATATTGCGCTCAAGCTAACTTCAAAAATTAGTTTCTTTATTTATTTAAATTTATATAAGCAGGTGAAAAGAAGAAAATCCTCGTTCTCTGATTATGCTACTCTAAAATTGTTTTGAGCAAGTATAAACACTAAATCACATTTACTGTAGAGATACAACTTTTCTTACTCACTAAGATCTTCTCATGTTATTATCTAAAGATCTTACCCAGTTTGCATTTTGGACAACTAGCAGACCTTCGAAAATTCATACATCTTTCATTAAATTGACTAAAGAATTCATTATTTTGAGGGATTTCGATCGGAAGACATCGTGCGTCATTATATACTCTTAATCGCAACAGTCCATACGTTCACCTTCATCGTGATAATTAAAATGAAAAAGGAAAATGGAAATATTAGTAGAAGCTCTAAACAGTTTTATTAGTGTTCATAAAAGTGTAAGAACAAGCCGATACTTCCCGAATATTGTTAAGGTAACAAATAACCGAGTTAGATAACGTTTTCCGGTTATAAGCATTATTATTCAAATGACGCAATTGTACTCTATTGAAAAAGTTAAATAATTCTCTTTGGTTATTAATTGACGAGAAAAAATAATCCATATTCCTGGTAGTACATGATACCCTTTAATATGGCATATATTCTGAGGTAATGATTGTGATTAAGTTTGAACAATGTTCGTAGTTCCTATGGACTGTTTGATTATGTGCTGAAACTTTGATAATTTTTATTTCATTTAATGTTTACTTGTTAATTGTATTTTTTTTCCAAAGTTACTGTGCTATCCTATTTGAAATAGAGAAATGACAGAATCCCTGGATTACAAATGCAATCTGTTTCTGTTAGTGCAGTAAAATTCTCGGCTAATTCTGGCGGAAAGTAAGAATTAAAATTATTGTTCCTAATGTGATTGTACATCTATGCAAATACATAAACAGGAAAAAAAGAACAAAGAAAATAGAGATCTACCTCCAAGCATCACTTCTTCTTCTGGAGCGAAGTTAAAAGGAGCGAGAGCACTGTCATGATCCATAAACTTACCCCACAACATCAGAAAATGTGTAAAAGATGCTTCTCTGTTCTTATCGGTGTGGATTGTAGTTGATACGAGTCTTGGATTAGGTAAATATTTTCCAGATTTCGATTTTCTTGGTTCAGAAATACCTATATACAAATGTATTTTCTACATATCGACAAAAACATTTACAGTTGTATCATTGTATATGTTAATATGGTATCTATGTATATGCGCACACATGCCAAGAAACCGCCATTTTTGAAAAACTACTACTGATTTTAATTTCTTTATAAAGGCTAGTATATGATAAGTACATATTGCACCTTTATAAGATTGGTCTGAGAAAAGTCATATTTTCTTGGTTTGGATTAGTTTATAAACTTATAACACCAGACAACTGTGCACTAATCAATATAACATACTCACCATCAGCGTACTTTGCTGGAAGATTTTAATTGGACATCAGCTAAATCGGACACTTCGTCGCTCTTTAACCCTAGCATATAAAAAGGTAAAGAAGATGTCCCTTTCGTTCCCCAAATAAAGAGGAAGTGCACTTTCGGTCACCTTTTAGACCGGTACGTCCAACTAAACATTTGACATCAAACTTCAAAGAGTTGAACAGTGAACGTACTTTTGCCTTACCAGAATAAAGTATATTTAAAGGCAAAGTATGTTTTAAAACACACGTGTGTATCATTATTCAATACATTATGGTGGAATTTAATGTAATTTTTCTAAATACTCCTTTTATGTATTTTTGTTTTTTGCCTGTTTTGTATAATATGTAAGATATGGATATAAAATCTTACTTTTTAGCCAAAACATTTGTTGTTTCTTCAAATACTCTAGCTTTTCCAACGATATTTGACACCCTGCTATCTACTGACATTCGGTAGTGGTTGGTTCTCGTGGCTGAGCATTGTGAGAGAGATTTTCTACCTAATACTGTAAAGATATTTACTTTATTAAAACCGGATGAGAAATCATTTAATATGATTTTGTTCTATAATATTTTTTAAATATCAAACACTTTGTAAATCAAAATATTAAAGTAAATCTGTACAATTATATAATTACATTGAATAATAAAATGTGTAAAAAAAATATTTGTTTTATCAGTGAATATACTGAATGCAAAAATTCTAAATACCAGTTAATATATTATTAAATATATATATATAATTAAATCTCTATTAATAATTGTTATGTACTAATAGACTTCAAATTAAACATCAAAATATTTACATTTATTGATTGATTAAAAATTTCCATAGCATGTGTTATGATCACGTTTCCCAAAAGAGACTAAGTTGAGGATTGTTTTGCTCGTCATTGTTCGATTGAAGTCGATTGTGTGAGAAAATTATGATTCTTAGGTAATTAAAATTAATTTTGAAATTAGTAAAAAGTGAATAAACTTCTAAGCTATTGTGATTGTTAGTTATACAGATCACTTACTTTTCATTATTGGTTTTTTGATATATGATTTCATTTTCTTGAGATCTTTCACAGTTTTATCAATAGCTTCATCAAGCAACTTGGAATCTGTGAAAGCTTTGCTTATAATAAAATTGCCTAAGTCTGTGTTGTTCAGGATATCAGGAGAAGGAGTGAAGGTGTAGTTTGTTTCAGCATCGTTCTTCGTTTCTATCGATAAAAGTGAGGCCTGATCATCAAATTCTTTGTCAACTGATACCTTGTATTCCTTGAAACCTTCCGATATTTTATGTATAATATCATTTCCTCGAATGTACTTGACGAGCATATCAGAGGAAACAGTCAAGAACTCATCCATCTGAACATTATGAATATTCAAAAATAATAACAACAACACTGTCAACAACATCCTAGAGGAAAGAGAGAATAATGAAGGAAAACGTTAATATGTTTAGGTAAATATATTTCTCATGTATAAAGTAGAAATATGTTCCAGCAAAATTACTTACATGACCGTTTTACACATCACTGTTATGTGTGGACAGTATAATCTTCTCAATCTTCAGAAGACTGCTGCAGTGGAGGTGAAGTTAAGAGTATTTATAATTACCAACCATCTATCCTTAGTCCTTGTTCGGTCTTTATAGATTTGTATGAAACCTTTTACATAAAAGAGTTCTTTCAGAAGCCACTCGCCGAATCTGAGAGTAAACTTATTTTATAAACAGCTGAAAGTTGTAAAAAAACCAACAAGCTTCATATCCTAACAGATAGTGTATTTGAAATTGACTGTAATTGACCAAACCTTTGAAGAAACAGACAAAAACAGGTATCATATATGTTACATTAGCCGGATCATCTAACATTTTGCAATACACAAAAAGCACAAGTGTCCAGCCAGCTGTGGATGTTTTTTTTTTTTTTAATAAGCAGTAAAACATCTTTGAGCTCATATAGAAGTTTACAATTTGCAACAGGTTTATAAAGAACAAAAAGTTCACCTGTGTAAACTTCTTTTAGACGAGAGACGTAACAGAAAACAGTCACCCGGTATTTTGCAATACATAACTAAACCACACCTGGTCCGTTTTATGGTTAGTTTCTCGAAAAACCCATGAACCATTTATGAATTTGTATGCACGTTGAAGTCAACAGTTTCTTACAAGATTAGTTTTTTGTGAATGAAATAAACGTTTACCTGCAGAAACGTATCTCGAAGGAGCAATCTTATTTAGAAAAGTGTCTTTTTTGTACATTTCACAAGTTACATTTAAAGTACACGTAAAATATGGAAGGTTGTAAGAGTATGTATGAAAACCTGAAAATTATTAATGCAGCACCAGCTGTAATGATTCAAGAAAAATTACATCGTTAGAGAATTTATAAACATCAGTCTGTTTCAGGTAAACTCTTACATAACCAGTTATCTAACGTCTAATTAAAATTTATTAAACGCCCAGTTATTCAAACTCCAAGAAACTCAATCATATAAAACTCTTAAATTATAAGATAGCTTTTAAGGTATTATTTCAGTAAATTTCTCTGACACAAGAAAGAAGAGGTATGAACTACATTAATTCAATATCTAATTATGTAATTCTACTAGCTTCATTCTACATGCAGTTTAACTATTCTCACCTTGGAGTTATTCAAAAGGAATTCAAAGCCTATCGAAGTTATTTAAAGAAGAACTGTTAAATAATAATTTGTTAGTGTAAGCATGTTGACAAAACCTCACAACGTGTAAAATTCATATTTCATCAAATCCAACTGTGAATGAGAGGTATGAAACTTCATGATTACATAATAATCAATTAGTTGTTTTCGATAATACATTAATGCTCAAAAGTTTAAAATTCATTCCGTTTTGTGTAATGTTCCTTAGGTTATCTATTCATATTACGGTACAGATATTTTTATCATGAGCAACAAACTTTATAATTTAGGTACAATTATCAGTATTTACTAACTAGAAACGTGACATAAAGAAGCCAATCACCAGAGCAAGCCAGAACAAGGGCGTTGTGCATTACGGTAAACGTTCTGTATAGGCGATCCCATTCTAATGTGGTACACTTGTTAGATAGAATATCGGTTGTGCTAAAAAAATTTTATTTTTATTTTCCCTTTTCTTATTTTCATCTTTCGAAGCTCTTCTCAAATAAGTAATTAAGTCTAACAACGCAAAATGAATATATTTTCTTTATATTCATTGGACTTAAGATTTTGGCCAGCAGTATATAAATGTTAGTAGCTTATCAAATTTCATTTCTAGTTCTGTTTTTCTAGAATATTTACTTCACTTTAAAGCCAAAACAAGGGCGTTGTGCATTACGGTAAACGTTCTGTATAGGCGATTCCAGTCTAACGTGGTACACTTGTTAGATAAAATATCGGTTATGCAACACATTGCGATTTTTAGGCAAAGTTTCGTTTCAAATGGTTGTTTGGATAGGGAAACACACCCGCATCAGTTGATGTTCATTCTCCAACAAATAATAATTTTGATTTGAGTCTTAATTTTTAGAAAATAACCTCTACATAATCAGATTTGCTTCTTAGTTGATATATCAAAATTAGTAGCTTATCAAATTTCACTTCTACTTCTGTGTTTGAAGATTATTTACTTCACTTTAAAGTGGCTACTTCTCAAATATTAATTACATTTTTTTCCCAAATAATGCACCGTGTCATAAATTCATGAATTTAAAATAACCAATATCTTTCACATTTACTTTTAGCAATTTCCGATTGTCATATCAAAATTGTTGGTATTAAGCTGCACACGGGGATATTTGTGCTCTTCTCACCATGGATATCGGAACTCGGGGTTTTGCAACATAAGTCTGCAGACACTCCACTGTGCCACTGAGAGGTTCAAATCAAAATTGTTTCTCAATATGTTTATATAAATATATATGTATATGTATAACTCCTGCGATTTGAGCTTTACTTCTTAATAAATAGTAAAAAAAATAAAAACTAAAATTGGATCATTAAGTGATATTTATTCATATCTTAATTTAGCTATTCAGTAAGTGCTCCCAGTGGGTTCGAGTTTGTTCTTTACCAAGTGTCTATCACAGTGACAGTTATTTATTAGCAGATACCTACAAATAACCACAGCTTCAAATGAGTTTCTTGCTTCTAAAATTAAATTGTTTAAAATATAGTTCATCCTCAAAAATATCTTCCGAAGAAGATTTTATCTTATATAATTACTTCTGGATCCCATCGTCTAATTATGAGAAACTTTTTTTTTTTCCAAATTATTTATTAACTTTCAAAATATTTCAGTCATTGAGTGTTCTTCTGGCACCGACGACATTCACTTTCATTCAGACACCTTTAAATTTGAAAACATCGGAGTTAAATGCAACATCAGACTAAGTAATTTTGACATTCTGCTCAGTCTTGATCCAACATTTGGTTTCTTACTACCTGAAGGTATGTTTCGGGACGTTCCTAATCAAACCCGCATCGCTGTTCATGATGTAGATATCAATGACGTTTCTCCTGTGAAATCAGACCCTTATTCTGTAAATCCAATTAAGGTCAATAAAATGCGTTCAAAATATCTAGTGTATCATGTATATTGTTGTGCAGGATGAAACTTCTAGAAACCCTTCTCACATGTATAATGTAACCAGTGCGACGCGTCAAGAAACAGTATATATTATTCGTTTCCTACATTTCCTACACTATATACCTCAGATTTATCACTATGATTAACGCTTATTAATGTGCACCTGCAAATATTTCACCAGGAACATCTATATATTTTCAAACATTAAAAACCGTTTAACGTTATCGAATTCACATTGGACATTAGTATTTACATTGGACAAAGACGTTATATAACTTTAATGGCGAAAACCCATCGTGTGATCAGCGAACAACGAAGAGCTAATTAGCTCTCTAATTAGTCAGTTGGATTTACATCAACTCGAAATTAGTTTGCTCATCGTGAGCGTTCGATAAGATTCAACGGAAGATTCAGACCACAGAGAGGACTCAATATTTTTTTAAACTTGTACATAAATCATTATTTGTAATCCTTGTTCTCGTAAATTTTGTTATTATTTGTATCTTAAAATATAACTGTATTAGAAAACAATTGTTGAAAGGTATCATAAATTAGATACAAATCGACATTAATTTCACTTCTAAATCTAAATTGCAATTGTACTCAATTTCAGGCTATATAAAATCATAATGAGTTACGTCGGGTGGAGATTTTCTTACAACTTTTGTTCATTATTTTGTTCTGAGCAATATGTAACGGATTTACTCTCATATATCTGTTTTAATATCACACAATATCAGAGAAACCAGAACAGCATGTTAGTTTAAGTTAGGGCTTTGAATCACTTGTTAACACTTGATTACAAATACTGGATGTAACGGTGGCTAAAGCATTCGATTTCCCCATTTCTTAAATATTATGAAAATATACTTTATTTCTTTAATAACAGGAGAAAGTTTAATTGAAGTAAAATTTTTATTAAAAGCAAAATGATAAAGGAATAGAACGTGCATGTGTTATAACAAATTTATACCGGGCTAACTGATGAGCCCACCGACGGGAATCGAAACCCTAATTTTAGTGCTGTAAATACGTATAATTACCGTTGTGCTGGTGGGGTGAAGGAAGAGAAAAGAAAGTATATTCGTAAATCTTAAAGTAATTTAGTTTTCAATATATTATAACGTACTTCACTTATTTAAAAACTGTATTTTATTTCCGCTCATTTTGAAAAATATTTATTAAATTCATGCTATTTATATTTAGTTGAATAATGGTATTTAAACGTTTTTATTTTAGGAGAGATTCAAAACAATATCATGAAGATTAGTATTTCAAGTCACGAAATCGGTTAATAAAATAATAAGAACAAAAGTATTGTAATGTTTATCATATACAGTTGGAAAAGTCTGATTCTCTCAACATTGAAAATAAGTACTACTGATATCAGTGATGGATATCATTTTAATATATGCTTAAAGTATACATAAGATTATTTATAATACCTTTTGATCCTGTAATTAATACTTATATTTGTATTATTTATTTGGTGTGGATAACAACAACTTAAGTGCATACTAAAACACACTCGTTTCTTTCACCTTCCTCCATTACTCGTTGTTGCACGCTGCAAAAGAAGAAAAACGTATCAATACTGCACTATGGGTGACCAGTACTGTCATTTGGTTAGTAAATTAGTCTGTTAGATAATATACTGTACATTATTTAAAGTTTGAATCATTCTCGGTAGATGGCAATATGAAACACACACACACAAAAATACTTTCAGTCCATGATGAAAAGAGCCACAAAAACACATGTATTTTGTTTTGGAGCACCACTGAAACAAAAATAACATCACCAAGCTTCACAGTTGTACATTATTCCGTTTAGAAACATTACGTTTTTGTGTTTTCGAACTCTACAAAGATAATTTTGGAAAAATGAATTTAGTTTTCCCGATTATTTTTTATACGTATTCTGTGTGTCAAAATTCATGCTATTTGAAAAAAATGGGAACAATTTCGTTAGGGTATAATATAAATACAAAGAAGTAGGAATGTATCTAGTGTGCTATTTTATTTACTTAACACAAGATGACAGTCTCATAGATAAAATAAAATTTCAAACTAGACAATTTTCATTTTTTCAACTAGAAATTACAACACGTTTGTGTCATAAAAAAAAACACATGCAAGCTAAATTGTTTTAAAATTGAGGTACTTATAAAATGTATTATTTGAGCAAAGAGCTGTCGCCTTCTAGATTTGGGTATCGACGTGAGACAATATCACTACCACAAAATCTACTCTAGCTAACCTGATCCTATTTTATCCTTTTGTTAAAGGTAAGGTACCATACGAGAGAAACATTTCCTTCATATTTAGGTTTATTTGAGAAGCTAGCTGCTATAATAAGCTGTACACAAACTATATACAACGTTTTTAATTAACGACTGTATATTACTTATCGAATGGGAAATTTTACAGAATAGTAAGGTTGATCTTTTCAAAATCGATCATTTATATATTAATTGTGTGTCTCTTAAGTTATTATAGTAAGAAACAGACCTGCACCTATTATTCCGGGATTCTTAATAACATTGTTCTGTGTTATTAGAAACTATTATAACATCAGGTATAAACGTTTAAAAACAAAAAAAATCAACACTGATAATGTAACTTACAAGCATCATGCCATGGTATGAAGTTAAAGGATCTTCGAGACGAGCATTTCAAAGATGGATTGCTAAAATAAACAATCATGGAAAGTATTTAATATAACGTTCCGCAAACCTCAAATTCGAGCTCTATAAATTAAGAGAAGATTTTAAATAACTATAATATCATTGATTCTGACCAAACAAATCACGGTTTTCACAACTGATAATTATTTATCAAAATGTTTTAATACAGTAATTATAAAATTGTTTGCTTTACAAACTAGTTTTAAGGACAAACAAAATGAAAACAAGTTTTTAATCCGAATTGTTTTTAAAGTTAGTTATTTTGTCCAAATATACACGAGTTATAAAAATATAGTAATTTCTATACATTTTTGCTTCTGTTATACTACCTTACATGTTAAAAACAACATTAAAAGTTTTTAACTGAACGGTATTGTTTTCACATCTTTACAAAAGCAAATAAAAACTTTCAAATTAATTAATTAAGAAAATCATAAATTAATTTATTAGTATTCCGTTACGAGAACATCACCAATGTAGCTGTTATTAAGTTTTACAAACTAATAAAACAAAGAAGATAGTTTTCTAACTCACTCCTCAGAAACTGGTTGGAAGATCCATTGTTGGAGTTCATCCACTTCGTCACTGTTCTCACACAAAATTCTGGACAAAGTTACCTCTCGGATTTCTCTCAACTGGGCTGTGTAAAGATCAATTGAATAATAATATAATGCTAATAATATTTTTCTATTTTATTTTACAAACGTTTCTAAAATTGTACTATTTATTAAAACATTATCTATTATTTCACACGTACCAAACAACTTCAAAACTACACACTGTGCATGCTTGACAAAATATAATTAAAGAAAGAAAGGTAACAGTTCCTGTCTTGTATTGAAGTTTCAGATCACTGGGTTTAGTTTGGTTTGAATTTCGCGCAAAACTACACAAGAGCTATCTGCACTAGCCGTCCCTAATTTAAAAGTGTAAGACAAGAAGGAAGACAGCTAGTCATGACCACCCACCGCCAACTCTAGGGCAACTCTTTTACCAACGAATAGTGGGATTGACCGTCACACTACAACGCCTCCACGGCTGAAAGAGCGAGCATGTTTGGTGTGACAGAGATTCGGACCAGCGACCCTCGGATTACGAGTCGAGTGCCATAACCAGCAGGCCATGCTAGGCCTAAATCATTGGGAATATATTACAATGCAACCAGAGCGTTTCGTTTTGTGTTAACCACTTGAAACGTTGTGAAAACATATTTCATATACAATACCTGTAAGTAAATAAACAACTTTAACTGTATGAGATGTACGAAACAAAGATTGAACATACCAGGTGTGAAAGAGCCAGCTTCTCCATACACATCAAAGAAGTATCTATCTCCAAATCTTAATCTGTTGTATTGTAAGGCAATAATAAAACCACAGGTAGGTCCTACGATGCCATCTGAAAGTGGTCTCTCTGAAATACTGCCTGAGAAAAAGTCAATATCTTCAACGGACCTGAAAGAAGAATTAGAAATGTTTGAAATAAATACTGTTTACAACCAAAATATGTTTCTTGTTCGTACAATATGATTTAGAAATGTGATAATATAAAAAACAAACGCAAAGAAAAATAAACTGATGAAAATTATTCAACTTTCTATAATTGTTTATAAATGAGTATTTAAAAGTAAACATTATAGAAATGGAAAAATATATTAATATCTAACGAAAATGTTTCATAATTAAATACTCGTTGAAAATTAAATTTTAAACTTAGGACTTTAAGGGGCTTCTAACGTTAAATTCTGGAGTTCGATTACTTGTTATTGTATAGCTTTGCAAATAGCGGGTAAACAAAAGTCTTCATATTTCTGATCACAATCGATCAACTATAACAATAATTACGTACTCGTAAATTTGTTCAAACTTCTGCAGTACTTGCTCAGGCATGAGATTATTTAGATCTGAAAAAGATGTGACACTAAAATTAAATATAGCTCGAAGGTAATCTACATAAGGTCGAATTCCGTGGTCTCTGCCTCTTTGAATATTGATAGCCATAAGATCTAGTCCGAACTTTTCTCCTCTCCTGCGGTACAAGTGGTTAGTCAAATCTTCAACGATAAAGTTATCAGATTTTTGAGCCAACTGATCAGCAAGTCCTCTCACAAGAAGTTCTGTTTGTCCATTGTAGAGATCAAATGGGTGGAAAAAATTGTTTCGCAACTTGAAATTTGTACGATTTCCAGAAGATTGAATTTCTATGAAAGAACCTTGAGATGTGGAATGGCCGAATCGAAAGCATGCTGAGGTAAATTCATTAATCATACTAGGATTGATGTTAGGGTTGTATGCAGTGTAGAAACCATTTTGGAGAGTTCTTAATAAAAAGTTATTATAGTAGCTGGGACCAACGACAAGACGTAGAAATTCATTGTATGTAATCATTTGGATCTCAGCAATCACGATCCTCCTAAAGAAACAACAATAACAATTAAACATCAACAGAATGAATAAACAATAATGATTTAATAACTGAATAATCTTAAAAAATAAAAGTGAAAATTATCACTGGAATAAATAAAAAATGTAATTTCTACTTTAAAGATATTTCGTAACATAATAAAAATGTAAAACAAGGCCGTTTATAACATCTTTAACGGTATTTAGTTAATACAGGGTGTCTCAAAATAACGTTTACACTCTTTGACTGTGTATAGCTAATAAACCGTTTCTTTTGTTTCAGATTTGACTTGTGTCCAAGGATGGCGGATAATCAGCTTACAATTGAGCACAAAATATTCATTCTTAAAACTTTTTGGAAAGTCGAAAACAAAGCTGAAGTGTAAAGACGTTTTACTGGAAAGTTCCATATGGATGCGCCATCTCGCCCCAGCATTTCACGCATCATCGCCAAGTTTGATGAACACGGAACTTTCCACCATATGAGAAAGTTCGAAAAGATCATCAACAAGCCCAACAAGAGAGCAAGAGGTCATTGATAATGTACTGAATTTTCCAAGAAAATCAGCGCGCCAACTGTCTCGTGAAACAGGTATCCGTAAATCCTGCGTTCATCGCATTTTGTAGCGTTCCCAATTCAAAGTTTCATTCCATCGCTTGTTCACGCTCTGAATGAAGATGACCCTGATCGAAGGGTTGAGTTCTATGAATGATATCTTGCTAGATGTGCAGGCGATGATGAATTTCCACTCAAAATTGTTTGGAGTGACGAAGCAACGTTTAAGCTGAATGGCTCAATAAATCGACACAACTGCACCTACTGGGCAACAGAAAATCCACATGTTACAGAGAAACATCACTTGAATTTGCCTGGGTGACTGTGTGGTGTGGTCTGTCCGCTAGAGGTCTCATCGGACCATTCTTTTTCAAAGACACCGTAACAGGATTGAATTATTTAAACATGCTACAAGAGTTTGCCATGCCACGCATCCAAGAACAATTTGGAGAAGAAGAGTGTTTCTTCCAGCAGGATGGCGATCCTCCCCACTTACATCGCGACGTGAGAGCTTATCTGGATGCATCTATGCCAGACAGATGGATTGGACGAAAAGAAAATGTAGAATTTCCTGCTAGATCACCAGATTTGACACCCATGGATTTCTTTTTGTGGGGGTTTCTGAAAGACAAAGTTTACAGCACAAAAAGGGCAACAATTGACGAATTGAGAGTTGCAATTGAAGAAATATGTGCTTTAAGACCAGATGAGATGGTGTTTGATGTGTTGTGTGCACTTCCATTTCTTCCCGTTATGAGATGTGTCTGGAGCAGAACGGATTTCAGTTTGAACACCTAAAGTGAAGCAAGCAAATTGTGACATTTTACAATTTCAACCAAGAAGAGTTTTCCTTGGGAAGAATTTTATTTGTTTTTTTTTCTCTTGATTTCAGTATTAAATCTTTAAATAAATCCTTTGGCTATCATATCTATCTTGTTTCATTGTTAAAATCAATAAACAAGGCAAGTTATAATGATCCAAAAGTGTAAACGTTATTTTGGGACACCCTGTAGTATTGGTTAAACGTTTAATATACGTATTATTTGTTTTATTCTTATTGTATATTAGTTATTATTCTGATTACTTGTTATATTATCATTTGGAATTAGCATTAATCTGCACCTTTGTGGCATATCGGCATGTCTGTCGACTCACAGTGCCAGAAACCGTGTTTTGATTCTGATGTGAGCAGAACACATTGTGTAGCTTTGTACTTAACCGGAAGCAAACAAAATAATTAACTTTAATTTTAGAAATGGCCAGACCTTTGAAACTGTTATGATTACAGTAGAAAAATATGTTTAACAGCTACGGTAAAATTTTATGAATAAATATTTTCTTATAATAATATTTCTGTTCTCCTGAATTTGTATACTACAATAAGAAAAATATATTAACTTTTGTCTCTTCATTATTAGTTAATATTTAGCTATGATCTATCATGGTTGTTTGCATTGATGAACAGATTCTAAACAATATAAGCTGAACCTGGCTTCTTGAAACAGCCTCTCATCATTCCAACATGGGTTCATTCTTCTGAGTTCTCTTGCAATTCTGTTATGTTCTCTGATAAATACAGTGTGTACAGCTGTCAAAGCTGGATGTTCGTTCAAGCGACGATCTCCTGGAAAACCAGGAAAACATTTTCGGTAACACCGTTTGAACGAAAATAGGCATAGAAAACTTAGTTGCTGCAAGCGACTATTGATTAGGCCATTTAAATACATTATTTTGATTAAGTAATCTTCAATAAAACTAGTGGTTACACTCTTTGGTTACTAATCGTGCAACATGAACATTAAAGCTCAAACTCTCTCTATTTTGATATGATATATCACAACTTTAATGTACATATTTGTGAGGAAAACCTTTAGTTGGAAAATACACAGTACTGAATACCCCTGATCGGACTTGCGTTTGTTCTAACGGTAACATAACAACTGCGTCTATTTTATAAAACGAAAAAATCCCCAAATACGCAAAATTATATAACGTAAGTTCATGTTTAGGAAGAGAAAATGGCAAAGGTTTCATGTTAAAATTTTTGATTGTAACAAAATACAAATGTTAAACATGAACAATTTTGATTTAATTAACATTTAATGGTCAGTCACTAAAACTTTGTGAGATGCATAGTAAACATTTGTCAGTTCGACAGGGTTGAACAGTTTTATATAATTCATTATTCTGTTAATATAAGACAAGTTACTTTTCCCATTTTAGTCAGTTAGATTCGTATATGAAGATATGACTGCGGGAGGCAGTTGTCCGAGATGCAATTTTCCTCCGGCTGATACCATCTTACAACCTTTCTAACACATGTAAAAATTAAATTTTTTGTAGGTTCTGAACAATATAAAATTATTTATGATCATATAGTTGGTCATACCTGATTTCACGTTCACATGTGAAATTAATTAATTTTATAAATTAATGAATTCATTAATGGTTTTATTGACCGTTTTATTATTCATTAAAAATTAATTTTTATTGATTACCTGCTTCAAAGCAAAATAACCTGTTTCTTGGGTCACTACACAAATCGTTTCCGGCGTTTCGAGATCGTGGTAAAAGGGTATTTCTTTTTGAATCTTTTTGAAACCTCATCAAACCTGGCAAAAGAAAGGCGGTTAAAATACATTCTTTTATAGCAATTTCCTACTATAAATCTAATATGAACTGAGATTGCAATACAAGATATTTGTAAAACATCAATTAAAACACTATTTTACTCGAATATTTCTGTAAAAAAAACTCTATCAATTGATTTTTTTTTTAGTTTAATTCTCTCTCATAAGAGCGCCCGACATTACAAGGTGGTCATGGCACTCGATTCCTAATTTAACAGTCTCAGGCTTAAATCCCCTTCCCATCGGACATGGCTGAATGGACGTTATAGTGAACCGATTAATTCCACTATTCGTTGGTAAAATAACAGCCCAAGAGTTAGCGGTAGTGGTAATAACTAACAGCCTTATCTCTGGATTTACAATGCTTAATTAGAGACGGCTAACACAGATAGCCCTCGTGAAGTGTTTCACAAAATTTTTAAACATTTTCATAACTTTAAATATTTAAAATAAATTTAAGGTGTAACATATCCTAAACGCTCATATTATGGTCATCTACACATTGTGTAATAGAATTCAGTTTTGCTGTTTCTATAAACAAAAACCTAACTGTTGAGGAATACTTACCGTTTATGAATAGTCGCAGTGATTGAACGGTGTGAAGATCACTTCCATAAACCATAGAACCATCCACGAAACTGGTAGGAGAATTTAATTGATCCCTGGGTCCTACAGTTAAGAATTATTTTAAAGATAGGACATACATTTAATTAACCTAAAAAAATGAATTGTTTGAAACCTTTCATTCAGAAGTTACTTATTTTCTACATGTTAAACATAAGTATTAGGAAAGGTTTATATTTAATTGATGTCTTTCAAAACACTTTTTAGAAGAATTAGATGTCAGGCAAAAGTCAACATAGCCTTTATAACCTCAGGGAAAGTGGGATAAGTCTATAGGAAACTATTAATTTTTTATTTTATATTTTTTAAGAAATCAATGTTCACTGATAGTCTGTTTTCCAAAACCGATATAAGGAGACAACAGTTAAAATGTTTATCTTTATTATATTTAGAAACACACACACAAAAATTAAAAGCAGATGCTATGAAGTTACCATAGTCGATCATAAGGAGAAACTAATACTCACTGTTTCCTGTTAAACAAGGAAAATATTTGCATCTGCGACAGTTTTTCACTTAATAATGAACCACTTTGTTTTACATAAAAAAATATTTATAACGATGAAAAAAAAATCCTAGCTGATGATAAAAAGAAATATTCTAACGATATTCTTTCATCACCAGACAGTGTATTATGTGGAATATTATTTGAAGGTGTATTATAAAGAATCACTCCGAAATATTTAACACAGTTAAAATGCCCATGATGTATTAAATTAACTTAAATAGTTAAATTAAAAAAAATCATTTAAGAAACTGTAAATAAGAGAATCTTCGTTCTCAGGCTTATATTAAACACAAATGTAAAAAAGACTTATGTTGAACAATTATAATCACTGAATCACATTTTTTTTTTCTACAGATATAAATTTTCTTACTCACTAAGATCTTCTCATGTTATTAGCTAATGACCTTACCAAGTTTGCATTTTGGACAGCTAGCAGATCTTCGAAAATTCATACATCTTTCATTAAATCGACTAAAGAATTCATCATTTTGAGGAATTTCGATCGGAAGACATCGTGTGTCATTCCTATTCTCTGAATCGCAGCAGTCCACACCTTCACCTCCATCTTGACGGTTAAAATGAAAGTGTTAAATGCAATTATTAGTAAAGGTTCCTCATGTGTTTTATTAGTGTTCACAAAAATATTCAAACGACTAACTCTTCCCGGATATTATCAAAGGCTAAAACACATATCAAGGTATGGAAAAAATCAGTTATATAACAATTTTTGTTATAAACATAATCAGTAAATGATGCAATTTTTCTTACAATAAAACATTAAAAAGTAAAAGATTAATTTATTTTTGCTTTGGTAATTAATTCACGAGAGAAAGTATCCCCATATTCCTTCTGGTTAATGATATATATCGTAAGGTGATGATTGTGATTAAATTTGAACGATATTCATAGTTTCTTTGGAGTGTTTGATTATATGCTAACAGTTGGTTATTTTCATTTGATTTAATGTTTACTTGTTTATTGTGTTGTTGGTTTTTTCAGTGTCATTATTCTACACTATTTGAATCAGAAAAATTGCAGAATACTTCGATTAAAAACATGGTCTGTTTCTGTTAGAACAGTAAAAATGAAAATTGTGAATTTGATAAGGTATCTATTTAACACTCCTTAAAGTTTCGAGCTGTCCTCAAACATAAAGTGGCATACTCTACCAGCTTTTCTGATTGAAAGAAAAATTTAAAATCATAGTATCTTACGTGATTTTACGTCTATGTAAATATATAAACAGGAAAAAAGAACAAATAAAATAGAGATCTACCTGCAAGTATCACTTCTTCTTCTGGGGCGCTGTTAAAAGGAGCGAGGGCACTGTCGTGGTCCATAAATTGACCCCACAACATCAAAAAGTGTGTGAAAGATGCTTCTTTGTTCCTATTGATGTGAATTGTAGTTGATACCAGTCGTGGATTCGGTAAGTCTTTTCCAGATTTTGCTTTTCTTGGTTCAGAAATACCTGTAGACAAATTCATTTTCTATATATCAATAAAAACATTTACTGTTGTAACAAGTATAAAGGTTTTTTCTCAAACATAATAATTCTAAACAATTACTTCTTTTCTTTCTTGTTACTTTGAATATGACCTAGGAAAGTCAAAACGTGGTTCTCTGCTTATCAATAAAGGTGTTAATATCCATACCAGCCGTTCAGTCATACATAATTACATACATAATTACACATCTAGATTACAAGCGTAAAATCTAACAATATTTGTCTCAATTTATATTTTATCTTCAAAACAATATATAGTATATAAACACACACTCATATACACGAGAGGGGATCTTCAATTGCCTTTGCACTTGAAATTCTTTCCAGTAGAATTAGAGTAAATTAATCTTTGGGATCAATGTTTTCCCTTTTTACTTGCTATTTATTATTTTATACGCTAGAAATTCCAAAGGTGGGGCATGCGTATATCCGAATCAATTTCAATACTCATAAGAATCAATTCTAATTTACCTCAAATTGAAATTCTTTAAGGTAAGAATAAGGTAAATTAATCTAAGGTAAAAGAAAAAACAAGATCACAACAAAGCTATGAGCTATTCACCCGGGGCAAAAAACTGCGACTACTTTTTAAAAGCCAGTTTCAACTAAAGACAAAATCAGTTTTATGGATAAAAATTTGTTGTTGTTGTTGTTTTTAAACCTAGTAAGCTCTAGTACATGTACTGAAAGAATTTAGATAGGAGAAATTACACTTACCACCAAGAAAATATATTTAAAGAAACATTTTTTCTCATTCGGGTTAGTTTTACAGAAGGTAAATTTCATAATGCACCTTATCAAGGTTGCTCCAAGAAATGTTATACTTTTTTGGCTTAGAATAATTTCATAAATTATAACATAAGACAACGGTACGCTAATCAATTTAATATACTCACCATCAGCGTACTTTGGTGGAAGAAGTCTGGTCAAACAGGTGAAAGAAGAACCATCTCGAGGAGATTGTAAACGGTTACACGTTCCGTCAAATTCCCGGTATTTTTGTGAACAACTACACGTTATTTTCTCTTCATCTTCGCTCAACATACTTCCTAACTCGCTTGATTTTAATTGGACATCAGCTAAAGCAGATACTTCTTCGCTCTTTAACCCTAGCCTATAAAGAGGTAAACAAGGTGTCCCTTTCATTTCCCAAATAAAGAGGTAGTATGCTTTTAGCCACATGACTGCATGTCTTTTACACTGGAACGTTCAATGAAACATTTGACATCAAACTTGAAAGAGTAGAACAGTGAACGTAATTTTGCTTTACCATAATAAAGTATATTTACTGGCAAAGTATATTTTTAAAACACATATGTGTATCATTATTCAAGACATTATGGTGGAATTTAATGTAATTTTTCTAAATACTCCTTTTATGTTTTTTTTTTTTTTGCTTGTTTTCTAGAATACGTAAAATGTGGATATAAAATCTTACTTTTTAGCCAAAACTTTTGTTGTTTCTTCAAATATTCTAGCTTTTTCAACCATCTTTGACACCCTGCTATCTCCTAACATTCGGTAGTGGTAGGTTGTCATAGCTGAGCATTGTGAAAGAGAAGACTTTCTACCTACTTCTGCAAAAAGATTTACTTTATTAAAACCGAATTCAAAGATTACTTAATATGATTTTCTTCAATAACATTTTAAATATTAAAAATTAGTTACGCAAGATACTAAAGTAAATCTGTAATATTACATTGAATAATAAAATATGTAAAAGTAAAATATTCATATTATCCGTGAAAATTACGAATGCAGAAATTTTAAATACCCATTAATATATTCTTAAATATATATATCTATCCTTAAATCTCCATCAATAATTGTTATATACTAATAGACTAAACATGAAAATATTTGCATTTATTGATTGATTAAAAAATTCCGTAGCATATCTAATGATCATGTTTCCCAATAGAGATTTAATTGGGGGTTGTTTTGCTCTTCTTTGCTCGACTAAAGTGATTTATGTTAGAAAATTATGATTACTAGATAATTAAAATTAATTAATATTGATGGTGAAACACTTTGTAAATCAAAATATTAAAGTAAATCTGTACAATTATATAATTACATTGAATAATAAAATGTATAAAAAAATATTTGTTTTATCAGTGAATATACTGAATGCAAAAATTCTAAATACCAGTTAATATATTACTAAATATATATATATAATTAAATCTCTATTAATAATTGTTATGTACTAATAGACTTCAAATTAAACATCAAAATATTTACATTTATTGATTGATTAAAAATTTCCATAGCATGTGTTATGATCACGTTTCCCAAAAGAGACTAAGTTGAGGATTGTTTTGCTCGTCATTGTTCGATTGAAGTCGATTGTGTGAGAAAATTATGATTCTTAGGTAATTAAAATTAATCTTGAAATTAGTAAAAGGTGAATAAACTTCTAAGCTATTGTGATTGTTAGTTATACAGATCACTTACTTTTCATTATTGGTTTTTTGATATATGATTTCATTTTCTTGAGGTCTTTCACAGCTTTATCAATAGCTTCATCAAGCAACTTGGAATCTGTGAAAGCTTTGCTTATAATAAAATTGCCTAAGTCTGTGTTGTTCAGGATATCAGGAGAAGGAGTGAAGGTGTAGTTTGTTTCAGCATCGTTCTTCGTTTCTATCGATAAAAGTGAGGCTTGATCATCAAATTTTTTGTCAACCTTGTCTTCCTTGAAACCTTCCGATATTTTATGTATAATCTCGTTTCCTCGAATGTACTTGTTGAGCATATCAGAGGAAACAGTCAAGAACTCATCCATTTGAACATTATGAATGTTCAAAAATAATAACAACAACACCGTCAACAACATCCTAGAGGAAAGAGAAAAAAAATATGAAGGAAAACGATTATATGATTAGGTAAATATATTTCTCATGTACAAAGTGGAAATGCGTTCCAGTAAAATAACTTACATGGCCGTTTTACACGTCGCTGTTGTGGTTGAACCTCAGAATCTCCTCACTCTTGAGAAGACTGCTGGAGTGGAGGTGAAGTTAAGAATATTTATAATTACCAATTATCTACCCTTTGACATTTTCGGTCTTTGTAGATCTCTGTGAAACATGTCATGTAAAAACTGTTATTCAAAAACATTTGCCAAATCTAACAGATGGTGTAGTACACCAGTGTTTCAAATAGTTGAATTTTGTAAACACAATTTATAACCATGGTATCTCAACAGATGGTTTATTTGTGTTTGTACGTAACTGACTAAACCTTTGAATAAGTAAAAAAATACTCAAATGAATATTTGATACAAACATATGTTTTTTTGAAAAGTCAACTAGCATTTTGCAACACATAACTGAACCACAACTGGTTCGCTTTTGTTGTTATTTTCTAAAGAATCCCATAAACCATTTCTAATTTGTATGCGCTTTCAAATTAACAATTGCCTATAAATTTAACCTTTTGTGTATGAATTAAAAGATCACCTGCATAAACATATTTCAAACGTGAGACCTAACTTTGAAAAGTGTTTTTTCTACTTTCATTAAGTCACATTTAAAGTGTAGGTAAAATATGGATGGTTGTAAAAGTATGTATAAAAAAACACTGAATATTGTGAATGCAGCGCCAGCTGTAGCGATTTGCAAAACTTACAATGTTGGATAATTTCTAAACATCATTCTGTTTCAGGTAGCCTCTTGCATAACCATTTGTCTAACATCCAAATAAAACATACTGAATCCCCAGTTACTCAAGCTCCAAGAAATTCAGGCTCATGAAACTTTTAAATTATAAGATTGGTCTTAGGGTATTATTTCAGATAATCTGTCTAACGCAAGAAAGAAGAGATATAATATACACTAATCCAATATCTAATATCGTAATTTTACTGGCTTCATTTTACGTGTATTCTAGTTATTCTTTCCTAGATTTATTCATAAGGCATTCAAAGCCAACTGAAGTATACTGAAAAAAAGCACTTTTAAATAATAATTTGTTTGTGTTAACGTGTAGCAAAAATCTAACATTGTGTATAAATTGATATTTCATTAAATCGAACCATGTGGGAGAGATATGATATTTCATTATTACATAATAACCTAATTAGTTACTTGATGTGTCACTGCGCACATGTTTAAAATTCATTCTGTTGTGTGAAATGTTCATATTTTATCTATTATTTTCTTCTAGGGTACAGGTATTTTCATGAGCAACCAACTTTATAATTTAGGTGTAATTATCAGTTCAATTTAATAATTGAAACCCTGAATGAGGATGCCAGTCAGCCGAGCATGCCAAAAATGAAAGGCTTTGTGCATTAAAGTAAACGTTCTGCATAAGCGATCTCAGTTTAACGTAGTACACTTGTGAGATGTAGCATCATATTCAAAACTCTACAATCAGTATAACTTGGCACATTTCCAGAATAGAACATCTCCATTTAACATAGTACACTTACTGAATAGGCTACAAAATTCTGTTCTTATCATTCCGTGTGAAACTGTTTAACCTGGTGGTCTCTACCATTACATTATATTTCAAAAATTACCCCTTTTCACGTTAGTGCCGGTGTTTTGGGATGTGTTATTACTTTTGTTCGAACATTCCAGCAACGAGTTCACAATATGATAATGAACTTTGTCAACACATCCGGCATTTCCAGCATTATAAATGTCGAATTTGATCTCGCTAATCATGTAAGATTATCATTGTAAGGTGATGACTTGTTTCCGTCTCTCTTTTCTAAAAGGAGGGGCGGTTATGGCCGAACTTTGTGATTTTCGATCTTTCCTTTTTGGTATAGGTGTTGTGTAAGGTGCTGTTCAAATATGAAAATACCATCTTAGGGTCATTTTTCCTTCGTTTAAGATTATATTATATGTGATACCTTTCCTGCAAAGTTTAATACAGAGTAGTTAAAGTCAAAATGGGTCTTACCTCTTGGAAACCTGTAACACATAAGCATAAGATTTAGCTTACATACATAAGGAATACAACATGTTTTTCACTAGTTTCTGTAAACAGCATGTAATTACATCACTGTAAAAAATTAATTTTGCATTATTATATTCAACTTAATTATGGTATTTAAATGCCAAACCTCGATAATTTTCATCACTTAATAAATGAGTTGGAGGAACTGTGACATATAGCAACCAGAGATAAGGTCAGAATATCATGTTGGCTGAGTATGATGGAAATACCGACAATAAAACTTCCAATATGCAAATACGGTTTAGTTACACTTTTTCGAAGTTGTTCTTACTAATAACAATACTAACATATAAAATTACTTTTGAAAAGCTGTCATTAACGAATCTTAGCAAGTTTCCATTATAGATTCAAATTTAGTTTGTATTAGAGATTTATGATAGTTCGTGTTCGTTCATCAAATTATCTTTCTAAGATTGCTAGATTTGCTAATTAATATTTCACAGTTTCTTATCTAAATTGTGTTCCAGTTATAAGTTCGTATCCTACAAGCATTCATTTCACTTTGAAGTTTTTTCTTACCGAATATTAATTACACATTTTTCAAGCAAATATGCGTCGGTGTTCCAAGTTTTTGAATAATTAAATAACCAATATCTTTCAGATTTACTTTTAATGATTATTGATTTTCGTGTCAAAAGTGATTCTCAATGAATGATAACACCTGTGGTTTCAGCTTCATTTCCTAATAAGTAACTATTAAAAAATGAAGTTTCTTCCTTCATTATAATTTATGTGTAAGTTCTAATAATGTATTTTCCGTCATTTAATGACCAACACCCTGTTATCAACCCACCTCTTGCCGCCAACAGACTGGGTACTACTGTTCTGTTTTCTTCACAGAGAAACTAAAATATTTCACTATTTTTTATTCAGAACTTACTTTATTCTGTATTTGATTCCTTTCAGACTAGAAGGTCTGAGGGTCTCGGGTTCGCATCCCTGTCGCGCCAAACATGCTCGCCCTTTCAGCCGTGGGAGCGTAAAAATGTGACGGTCAATCCCACTATTTGTTGATAAAAGAGTAGGGTGGTGATGACTAGCTGCCTTCCCTGTCGTCTTACACTGCTAAATTAGGGACGGCTAGCACAGATAGCCCTCGAGTAGCTTTGTGCAAAATTCAAAACAAACAAACAAACAGACTAGAAGAAAACAAAATGCTGCTAATTTACGGTCCCTACAAGATACTTTTATCGGAGAATGTGGCTGAGCCGCCAAAGACAAACCTAAAGACTTGGAGTTATGGCTATTAGAGTTTCAAATGTTTTTAAGACATATAACTATATAAGCATCTGAGATTTACTTTCAAAGATTTTTTCCAAAAGAATTATTAATGGTCCCGGCTCTTTCTTTCTGAAACACATTTTTTAAAATTATTTATTCACCATATTCCTTGTGCGTCCCTAAAATAAAGAATGAATAAAACCTGACAAGATTAGCATCGGTATTGCAATTATTTCTATTAATTACTTCTGGGATTCCATATAAGGGATTCTCAAACTTTACAACCCACGACTTACATGAGTAGACAAACAATTTTGGTAACACTAATAAATCGGAAATGTTACTGTTTTAGTGTCTATAAAATGTAATACTAGTGTTCTTATAGTGTATTTGTTTATTTATTCAAAACATTTTGAGATTATTGCTCGATAAATACCTTTAAAATAAAATTATATTTATGTTTTATTTGCGAGCCACCTGATACCTTTTGCCATCCACAAATTGAAAACTACTTTCCGTACCATTTAAAAATGAACTAAAACATTTCATTTTTTTTCAAAATTACATTACTCTGAGTGTTGTAACAAATGAAAACAGAAAATTAACATGATCCAAGTTTCTATTTATTATATTTAATATATTAGCGCAAAGCTAAGCAAAGGATAACTACACCAACTATCCCTAGTTTTTTTCCCCTTGAAACTAGTAGGAAACAAAAGGCTGCTAATTTACAGACCCCACAAGATATTTTCATCGGAGAATGTGGCTGGGTTGCCACAGATAAACCTCAAGACTTAGGGTTTATAACTCTAAAAACGGGTTTTTATACCCGCAGTGGGAAGGAAGGCAATTCAGATAAAAGTATGTTGTGCATTAGCGAACAATGGTCTTGTTGAAGTGATATTATTATCAAATTATAGATGTAATTTCAGGCTAATTTTAAGAAACAATTGTTACAGCATGAGAATTATCTATTTTATTGTTACTCATCAAGTAAGATCTTCTGGATAGGACACCCTTATATATGGTTTCTTCTTCCTTATTAAGAAAGATCTTTTGGATAAGTAACCATTATCTGTGGTTATCTTATTTTTTATCAAATACGATATTTTAGAAGGTTACCGTTATCTGTGATTTATTGTTCCTTATCAAGTAGAACTTGATTAATTCAGCATTATAAAATTTCTTCAATAAAGCTCATTAACTCACTCTAATTTTGAACAAAAATAAATTTATTTATCGCATTTTAATCATTAGATTCAGTAAACTTTGGCCTAGGTACAGCATTGTCAAGTGGTTATGGCGCTCGACTCATAATCTGAGAGTCGCGAATTCAAATCCCAGTCCAACCAAACGCGCTCGCACTGTCAATAACGTGATGTGAAATGGTGGTATTCAATTCCCCTATTCATTGGTGAATGAGTATCCCAAGAGTTGGCGGTGAATGGTAATGACTCGCTGCCTCCGTCTATTCTTACACTGCAAAATTAAGGACGGCGAGCGCAGAGAGCCTTCCTGTACCTTTATACAAAATTTAGAATAAACAATCATATAGAGTATATATTTTTTTTTATATACCGGCTCGTACAGAGAATGTTTGATAGAAAGGCTCCAGTTTCTGAGAGCCAATGCATATTATCCGAAAATTCGTAAAATATAGGCGCTATGATATTAACTGACGGAGCGATTTTGTATGAAATATAGCTTAAACAATTGCATGCCTGTTTATTGTTTGTTTTTTGGAATTTCGCACAAAGCAACTCGAGGGCTATCTGTGCTAGCCGTCCCTAATTTTGTAGTGTAAGACTAGAGGGAAGGCAGCTAGTCATCACCACCCACCGCCAACTCTTGGGCTACTCTTTTACCAACGAAAAATGGGATTGACCGTCACATTATAACGCCACCACGGCTGGGAGGGCGAGCATGTTTTGGCGCGACTCGGGCGCGAACCCGCGACCCTCAGATTACGAAGCGCACGCCGTAACGCGCTAGGCCTATGCCTGTTTATATAAAATCCATAAACATTTAATGAAATACCAACAAATGATCATTCTGTTGTAGCATTATATGGGGCCTAGACTTAAATTAGGATAAATATGTATGGTTTATTTCGCTACTGTGCTGTACTATCTACGTATATAGCAGTTATCATTTGTTAACTTTATTACTGATATATTATAACAAAAATAAAAGGTTCAGACGATGTCTCCGTTAGTGAGTGCGTGGTGTTGGTAAAACCCTTATCACTTGTTTATTATGTGTTTATATAGTATGATTTTTTTTTCAAAATAGCTAACCCTTTTAATCGATTTATTAAATTTCTTCACGTTTTACATTTTTATCTTCAGCAAAAATAAACGATTCAACAATATTTAAATCCACTCATGAAGGTAAAACATATTTTTATTTATTTCTATAAATACTTCATAAAACTTGGTTATTTAAAATCAAGCACAAAGCTACATTAGAGGTTATCTGTACTCTGTCCACCACGATTATCAAAACCCAGTTTCCAGTAGGATGGGTCCGTAGACATGCCACTGTTCCAGTGAGGATTCTACATGAATCAAACGTGTTTTTCTAACATAATAAATCTGATAATGTATGTTTACGCCAATAAAGTTAAACACATCGCCAGTTCAGTGTCATATGACCCTTTCGTGTCTCCTTTTGTCTCTCTTTTATGTGTCATATGGTCTGTCTTACGCGATGTGATTGGTTCCATTTGTCATCCGATATTTTATCGCCCAAAATGTTTTTGTTTCCATTAGCTACGCCCGCTGGTAGGCGCAGTAATTAGTTTTGTTGTCACAAATTCTGTTCTTGATTTAATTGCGTTGAAATTCCTTATCTTTAAAGATTTGCAGAATTGTCTGCCAGAAATCAATACTCTGGTTTCCTTTTTAAATTCCGTTTTCCTTGAGAACAGTTGATTGAAAATAAAAATTGGCAACATATTAAGAGTTCAACGTTTTATAATTTTTGTTTGCAACTCAGATGATTTTTAATTAATATATGTTTAATTAAGCTTAATAAAATGTGCTAGTTTATAACTATTTATTATAACTTTAAAGATAAACAACGCAACATATCTACCTAAACTAACTATACAGATCGACCCAGACGGAAAATCTCACTACAGATATAGAAGTGTTCGTACGTCTCTGCCATATTACAAATGCCCATCACAGTTTCATGTTATTTCTCACTGAATTGAAATGATTGCATTTCTTCTATTTTTCCTTGTCAATCGTTTATTACAAAATCATACAGAGAAGATAACCCATGGCTCATGATTACCGTCTCTAATTTTAAATTTATGACAAGAAAAAAAACATTCGTCGTCAAAATGTTTTTTTCGATTTTTTGAACGGAATAACGGGATTGACTGTCACGTTTATAACAACCATTATAAAGAAAAATATTTTCTTTTAATGCGATGTCAATTTATTGTCAGGATTGTCCCAAAACAAACATTCTTTACTGCTCTCCTATTACTTCTCTCAGATTTGAATTCAAATCGTATTTTGTAAACCTTTCTCTATTTTAATTTATGATTTGTTGTTCTATATGTATTTGTATGTAAAAAGTTCATGACGATGAAAAATTTGGAAAAAAAAAATGTACATAAAACGATGAATATTCGATTTCTTGGATTTCCAAGCGCACATAAAATTCGGGATGTAACCTGTGAGGATGTATCGCCAAGAAACCACTCGACTATTCTAAACACTCTTAAAGACCTGCTGGCTTCCTATGTTCGTCAATAATGATTTGGTGTTATGTACCGGTCTCGGTCGGTAAGACACGTGCGCACGCGCCTAACGTAAAAGTTGTTACTGTGGCTGGCTTATCCCGCAGTTACACTTGATGTAAGCAAACAACCTGTGACAGTTAGAGAGATTTAAGAATAAATGGCAGTTACTGATTAGGTAAAATATGATTATTTACGGTAGTAAGAAGCAGAAAGAAGTAATTAATAACAGTCTGAATAATCTGAAAATCGATAACACATGTTAAGCACAGGCAGTGGCTAGCTGTGTGGTGCTGAACAGTTAGTTTTCACTGCTAAAGTTCCGGTAATTACCTGAACCTAACTTTACTCGTCAAGACTAAGATTTTAATTTCCGCAAAGCTTGAAGACGGTTACAAAGATGTCGTATAGGTAATGTGGAGCGTCCATTATAATTACTACTCACATAGACTTTCCACCAACGTTTAATTTTGCTTTTGGTTTTTCATTATGAGATAAGATCTGTTTCTTTCTAGATAATGTTATTTAGTTCATCCAGAAAAATGTTTAGCAGTGTCTTGGTGAGACTATAAAATACTTATTGTAACGTGTGTAAGCTAGGTGATTCAACCTGATGAATTTCCTGGCTCATTGTAATGCTGAATTTGACATGGATTCAGCCGATAAAACAGTAACGATGAATTATTGAAGGCTACCAATTTAATGAAAGCGTAATTTTTGTCTCTTAAGTATATGAGCGTTAGAATAGGTACAGTTTTGAAGATATTTATAGTTCTGGTATAGTACAGTATATACTGATCTGCTACATGTGTTGGAAGACAACTACATTAAGTTTCCGCTATTGACTTAAGTGTTGTATTTGTTTGTTTGTGTGCAATAATATAAAAATATTTACTCCTCCCCCTTCCAAGTGGCTCAGCGGAAGGTCTGAGATTATATAACGCTGAAAATCGAATTTCGGTACCTGCACAAGACAGAGGTCAGCGTTACGCTTAAAAAGGCAATAAAGCCTATTTCTTTTTACATCTACTTTAGGTACAGCACACATTGATAACAGATCTGTGGATGTCGAAGAAAGTATTAAAACGCTAAATATATACATAAAGAGAAAAGCAGAAACGCGTGTGCAACAAACATTACTTAGTCATTTTCTGGAATAATTTATATTCGTATGAATAAGGGATTGCCTGTAATCTATAACATTTTGAAGGTAGCCATAACGGGTGTTTCTTTCACATGTAGATGATAACGCAAGAAAAGAAACGACGTTGTAAACTCCAGATAACGACAAGAGAACTTTTATTTGAATCGACGTTTCGCCTATGCAGCTTCTTCTGGGCTAGTACATAAAACTCAATTTTCCCAACTTTTCCATTCTTGAAGTTTGTTATATTGTTTCTTAAAGACGTAATATAATTACTGGTATTGTAACATATCGCACGTATGCTGGGGGAGATATATTTGTAAAGCAATAACAGTTAACTGTAATATTGAGATTTCTTAAATGAATTATTATATCAGATTTAAAAATGTTAAGGGTTCAAACAGTTTGCTGGGATAAACTTTGTTCCCACTAAGCCCAAGGAAAATTAATTTCAAATAACATCTGTTAAGGCATAAAAGGTATAAGGTAAAACAAATTATGTATTTGAAATTCAGGAATAAGACTCACCTGAAAGTAATTTAGGCATTCTTGAAGTACTCAAACAGAATAATCCAATTGGGCAAATAATTTCAAATATATCTGTGTATATATCTTCATAAACTTGAAACTTATTTCGTCACATTTCTTGAGAAATTGCATTAATCATTTTAAAGATTTTTCTTAAAACTACATAATAGTTTAATGTGCTATAGTTACCATTCATTGCCTTCACAATAATATTCTTTTGTAAAGATTGTACATTTGAGCACAAATCTTGTATGCCAAGTATATTCCTGCCATCAAGCTATCCTATTTACAATTTTACAAAACTATAATGATCATTATCATAAGTACTTCATCCCCAAAGAATTAAAATGGATCCAAAATCAGCTTTTACCAATATTATTATGTTATGCATGTAAGAAGCTTTACATATGAAAAACAAACCATGAAAGCTTATCTGTCTACTTTCACCTCATACTGAATTAGAAATACCTAAAACTTCAAATGTAGATTACACCTTCTTTTTTGTTCTTTTTTTCTTGGATCAAAGAGCAAGAATTCTGCCACAAAAAATATCAAATGTTTGTCAGCTAACAATAGTAACCATTCAAAAAGTTACATGGAGCCGACCATTAGGTGACATTTAAAATTCAACTGACTGAACACTCAATTGTGATGGGTAATGGTAGGAACCCAGCTATAAAGTTTAAAACATGACACAAATTAGTGATATTTAGTTCAGAATTCAAAATTATTTTGATACCTTGACAAGATCCAATGAAGAATGCTGTTGCTATATGAAAGGAAAACAAGAACAACAGTACACTGATTAAAAATAAAGGTCTGTTGATAAATAAACCAAAGCTGAGCTGTGAATTTATATATAAATCACAAAGTAATCAGTTCTAAGAGAGCCAACAGATCACCAGAAAATACAACTCTGGATGTTTGACAGTCATACTGAAACTTCTGAATAATGTGGAACATTGAGAAAAATTATTTTTTCATTAGTACAATACACTGTCTGTCATACATCCACTGCAGAGAATGGAAACAGATTTTAGTTTTGTAAATCCATAAATGTACCACTAACACAGTAAAGAACAAGCAAAAATGAGCTACTAATGGGAGTTGGTGTACGTGAGTACTCAATAACCTTGATATAAATAATTAACCAGTCTTCTTTTGTAGTTACAAGAATCTTTATATAATGACTAGTTAGAAAAGCAAACTATTAGCTATTTATCATTCTTGGTTATAAAACTAATAAAGAAAATTTGTATCCATGAGCAGATAAAGAATGTACAAGTAGAATTTCAAAATTGTGTCTCCTATTAAAAAATGATAAAAGATATAATTATTTCAATGGATACAAACTTTGAAGTGTGAAACAAAAAGCTGTAGTCACTTTTTTCACAAGTGTCACTCACTACATTCATTTTTTCTTTTCTCTTTTAATCAAGTCTGTAAAATTTACAAATGATGTTAAAACATATCAGTGCATAACCAACAGTATGGAGTTGGATGGGAGAGAACTTCAAAAAAAGAAAACCCTTCTTGCAAATAAAAGCTTTAAGTTATTCACCTTAGCCTAAATTAAACTTGTAAAACACACAGGTATTGAAAATGAATGAGAAATTCAAGTATATATTTAAAAAGAATGTAAAGGTAATGGATCTCCCAGAATTTTGGGATGGTCATTTATCCCTTTCCTCCAACTAAGCTCATGCATACACAAAGCATTGCAATGTTACATTCTTTTTTTATGCAATTTATGAATAATGTTTTTTCTAAGCTTCCCTTAGATACAACAATGCATATATATGTATGTATAAAAACATTTTAGTATAACACTGACATATTCTGAAGACCATATATCATGTTTTACTACTTTCAGATTTCCCCAAAATGTCTACAATTGTAGTACTAAGGAATTTTACTGTAAGAGCAACACACTTAAAAATGGTTGTATCTGTTTCGAGATGCCTCAAATGCTAAATGCATTATAACACACATACTTCAGCAAGATTTTAATATAAAAGTAACAGGTTTGCAAGATAAATATTACTAATCTCAAATATCCTCAAAGATTCCTTTTTGTATATCATGTTTTACATGCTTCCAAATATTCCCAAACTTTTCTAACTTGTAACATTTGCATATCATAACAAAAGATGATTTCATTCCAACAGTGAATTAGATAGTAATTAAAAGACAAGACTCGACACTCATTCAAGAATTGCTTCACTACACAAAAAGAGACATTTCAGGCTGACTACTTATTTAGAAGTCTGACTAATAACCCATGAATAAAGGTTTCAGACCCTCCAGGCTGCACATAATAATATGTCTTCTGAATGTCCTAATTCACAGGAAGAAGATATGTACAAATCCTCTTTAAAATAAACAGCTCAATTCTAAAAGTCATGTCTGTCAAACCAGTCAACTCACTTCACACTGCATCATACAAAGGAAAAGATATCGTGGAAATAAGAAGATCAATGTTATGGAATGGCCAGATCAATCACCTGATATCAAACCAAGATTAATGAAAGCTTGCAAGCCAAACATAGCAGATAAACTTTTGAAGTACCCAAAGAAGGATGGTAGTCAATCACTCTGTAATATTTGCACAAACTCACTGAACGCATGCAATGTCGATGTGAAGCAATACTGAAATCCTAGTGAATGCCAACTGAATGAAAAGTTCAGGTATTTACAGAAGCAAGTGTTATACTTAGGATTTGAGATACTATTAAAACATATCTCATTAAGTATGTTCTAAAAAACATATTTTTACATATTTTTCTGTTATCTAACAAAGAATATAACAAGAAAAGTTTCAAGGGGGAATATTTTTTTTTGGCACAACTTCTATACACAAATGGCTTGAGGAAATTTTGAACAAGAAATCAGCTGTAGGTGACCTAATGTACATATACCAGATGACAGTGAACTCCCAAATTTAAATGGCAACATTTGCTTTTAGTGACATATAAATTGATATACAATCTCTTATGGAAGAAATAAAAATGTTAGCTGAACTTAATTTCTATTTTCGTTTAAAATAATTTTACTAACTCATAAAACCTTGTGACCAGGTTTATATTTCCTTAATTGATTTAATACTGAATAAGAAGAATATATTGTTGAAACAATTTCTTATTTCGTTTCCCTTTTCATGCACTCATAATATGATATAATTAATGTAGAATATATATCCAACAAAATGTTTTATTGTGATGCCCAAATACGAAAGTTCTCAATTAATGATAATTTGTTCTCTTTTGTTATTATTTTAAAATGTCAACAAACACAAAAAGGAATAACATGTAGAAAAGTTCTTGGATACAAAAATAAAATTATTATTGTGTGCTTTTAATACAAAGAACAACTACAGGTGTAACTGCAGTTAAATGCATCAGCAGAGCTAACAGTTTTGAGTCTACATGCTTCCCTATAAAAATTTAAAACCTGGCAAAAATGTAATACCTCGCAAAAGTGCTCTCTGAGAAATTGTAGTTCACAAAATGTTGAATTCTGGGATTTCAAGTTTACATTTACCTAAACTATATGTAGACTTGTATTAAAAATAAATGAAAAATAACAAGGATTTTTAAAAATAAAAAAGAAAATATACTCTTCAAAACAGGCAAATTAGAGGCTTTAAAACTCAAAGTCACAAACTACTCAAAATAAAAGGGGTGAGCTAATAGATCATGCAAACCATGTTAAATAAAAGATCAATTAATCGAACTAATATTGAAGTATCAATGTCTGTAACTGAAGTTGATAATTATTAGTCTTGTACAAAAGCTAGGTCTTGAATACTGACCAAATTACATATTTTATATAATCTAAGTTTTAGCATGTACCCAAATAATATGAAGTATAATGCTGACCACAAGAGACATCTCCTAATTTTTTTTTGTGACAGATATTGAATATTACCTACACTTTGATACCATACCATCTAGCATTTTGCATAAGCCAAGTCTTAACCATTGGTCAAACTATACACCGTATCTTAGGTCTCACCTTTAATTTTCGAAGATGATAGCAAAGGGTTGCAAGATAAACTTTTTCTTACCAATAAATATAGGACTCCTACTTGCAATAACATTATAATTCTGGAATGTGAATGTGCCAAAATTTTTCAAGTGTTAAATGTTCATAATAAATATATATATCTTGTTCACGTATAAACAGGAGCACCATTTCACAAAAGACACAGGGATACAAACAAAGCTGATGTTAAACTAACTATCCAATGCAGCTGATGCCTTATGAAAGGGCATAATTTTTGTATATGTGTTAATCAAGAATAACTTGAAATGTCTCTCTGAAACATCTAGTTTACACCCTCTCCCACAGCTTGGAGATTCAACTGTTACTCCCTTCTATAAATCTTCTGAATAAGGCTTTATGTTAAAATATTTTGAAATATTAAAACCCATTTTATTAGAACTATTTCACAAAAGCTAAAATATGCTTGATTCAAGAAGAAACTGCTGTATCTAGATCATAAGTACCTGTATTGACAAAGTATACAGTATATCACTGCTGATAGTCACACTATATTAAAAAAAATTATATTAACAAAAATTATGTTTTAAATTCCAAAAGTTATGAAAGCATTAAAATATTATATGTAAAATTTGTGTTAATCATGCACGAATTAAGAGGAATGTAGAAAACAAACGTAAACATGCAATTTATGAGAAACAACCTTGTTAATCACAATTATAGTTTCCTCCTATGTGCAGAATCTTGTTATGTAAACAACTGAAATACACATATCTGAAAATCTTCTTTATAAGGTGTGCATTATCAATGTTTCAAGAGCTCTTAATTTTACAAAATAAAATGCAACACAAACCAGCAACCTGCTAGTGTGCCAGTGATAACTTCAAGCCCTATATTTTGCCGTTCATATAAGAACTAACTATAATCCAAATCTGTTAATATATCTGCAAGTACCACCACTGTGACCCAAAACATGGATGGAATAACAAGAGTGTAATTGAGTAAAGGAATAGGCTCATGTGTAATATATTTGTGAGGATGTATGTTGATTGGTTCAGGTCTAAATCCATAACCTGGTCACTGGAAACCAACATTCATGTAGAAGTAGTATTAGAGATTCCTATCAGATGGCTGAACTGCAATTTTGATGGTTCATTCTCAAGATATATAAAACAAAGGACAGGACAACATGTCTTCTATAGAAGCAAACACCATCAACCTACTCTCAACTGATTGGTTTAGTTTATATACAGCTTCTCATTCAGGAAGATGCTGCTGTGGTCCACCACCTTGGAAACATGGAACTGGAAAGTGGCCAAGATTTCCAAACTCCTCTAAAGTGAAAAGGTGGCAGAACCACAGTGGTGAATCTGGGGGAATAACAATACTGAATGCAATGGCTGACCACAAAACCCTTTTTTGAAAAGAGACCATATCAATTTATTCAATACAAGGTAAGTAAAAATGGGTACTATCCCTTTCTGCTTCACCAATGTAGTCCATGGATGACTACAGTCCAGGTCAGACAAACCAGTGAAACAACCATATCATGATTATAAACCTATCATGGCCTTTTGGTGCAGCTTTGATTAGTTTAAGTATATTTGGATCAGCACCACTTGCCACAATGTGAGATCTATAAAGAAAAAGAGGGACATGGCCCTGAAGAATAAGAGGCGTTGATAATAAAGGGTAACTTACCAAATCACTATCTCAAGAAAGATTGAAGAATGATAATAGGTGAATGAAAGTCCCCACAAAGAAGAAATAACTACCCAATTAGACAATGGGAGATGAACATATGACATGCAGTCCCAGTTCTCAACAGATGAAGTACCTCTAACAGACTACATGGTTAATATGTGGGGTAAAGGGAAGGCATATGATTGGAGTGAGGACACCTGAAAATGACAGAAAGAAGGTGACAACAAATGAAAGACCCATTGGAACATAATTCAAACCCAATGAGTTAAGAAAAAAGTGTAAGAAATCGCAGACAAAGCAGTGGAGTAAAGAAAGGAAATTGTGGGAAATAGATTCAACTGAAAAAAGCTTTAAAAAGAATGACACAAACTACAGCATATACTGGACAGACAAGAAAGCAGCCTGAAATCTAAATTTTGACTTTGTCCCGACATTTTGCACAGTATTGTAGTTCAATTAACTTTTGAATACAACCTTAAAAATGTCATGACCAGTGCAATTTGATCTGCACATGTTAATATAAGAAGACCAAAGTCTTAATCAATAAAATTACAGAAGAGATAATGAAAAGTGAAACAGCCTAGAAATAGTACCTTAAAAAAACTAACAATATATTCAAAGAACATTTAGAGGAAGTGTGGAATTGGTCTGTGTTACTGTATGTGAACAAAAAATTAAATCATTACACTAGAATACAGTTAGCAAAAAGGTAAGTACAATAAAATTGCACATTCTGTTTATCATTAAATACGTAAATTTATTAAAATTTACTGTGATTCTTATATAGTTCACCCTTACAAATTTAACAGTTATACAATATGTTAATCATAGTGCTGTTATTTAAAAGTAGAATTCTCCTCTATTTTCACAGAATTTGCAGTGCATCTATCGGCAATAAAGTTAGCCAATTTCAGCTTAGGTTTTCCTGTTGTAACTTCATAAGGTCCAATGTTACAAGATCAAGCTGAAGAGTAAAATCTTATTTTGTATGTAACTTCATTGTCAAACTGGTTTTACTAATCTCTGACATTAAAATCACAATGTAGCTACTAAAGTGTAAAATTGACAAGTCTAAGTCTTATTATGAAAATGACACCCTATACATCAATGGTTTCCAACCAGGGGTACTTGTACCCTCAAGGAGTGCAACAAAGCATTCCAGAGGGTGCAAGATAACATTTGTTTTAGCCATTTTCACCTTTATTCTTAAATAAATAATTACTGTGAGGGGGCAGGAACATATTAAAATTTTTTAGGGGTGCAGGGCATAAAAAGGGTTGGGAACCACTGCTACACATGTATGTCTGTTCATTAGCATACATCAACCAGAACTGGCTGGTACAGTGACCATAACTTTCTGACTGAATACATGGGCTATTTTGTTTAAGAATTTTGCCTTAAACGAAAAATAAAAAACACTTGAAGTTTTCATCATCCACATGGCTGATTTAATCAATATATCTTTTATATTGTAACTTCATAGTATCAGTTGACATACATGGATTACTTTGTTTTAGGATTTTTGCTTCAAAAGAGGTATCAAAAATTGGAAGTAGAGTATATCTTAAAAATAAACTTTTGGCTTTGAATTGAAAGACATTACTACTTAATCATTTAAGTCTCTCAGTACAAGTTCAGTCTATATGACCAACCATGTGACCTCTTTGTACACATTTATAGTCTTTTTAGATTGAATGCTTCTATATTTCATTATATTGTATGAATGTTACACAATTTAGCAAGCAGTCTTTTAGCTGATATTATATGTCTTTCACACATAAAAATTTATATTTTTAGTGTAGTACTCTTAATGAAGTAAAATAAAAATTTATCTATGAATACATTGTGTGTGAGGGCCTGGCATGGCCAAGCTCGTAAGGCGTGCGAATCGTAATCCGAGGGTCGCGGGTTCGCGCCCGAGTCACGCCAAACATGCTCGCCCTCCCAGCCGTGGGGGCGTATAATGTGACGGTCAATCCCACTATTCGTTGGTAAAAGAGTAGCCCAAGAGTTGGCGGTGGGTGGTGATGACTAGCTGCCTTCCCTCTAGTCTTACACTGCTAAATTAGGGACGGCTAGCACAGATAGCCCTCGAGTAGCTTTGTGCGAAATTCCAAAACAAACAAACAAACAAACAAAATACATTGTGTATTTGTTTTGAATAGTTCATGTGCAAAGTAATTTTCATGTTGAAATTAAAAATACTTTCACTCATCTAAAAATCGAAAATTCGTTTGTTAATCCCTAAAACATCCTTAGTATGTTTAAAATGTTTTTGTTCACTAAAACTATATATTTTATATGTTTTCTCTCTACCCTATCTCAACCAAAACATATTCTGTTTTTACATTTTTGTTACTTTTATAATTATACACCATGAACAAACATGAGAAACAAGAAATAAAATATTTATCCAATCTTTTTTTTTATTTCTCTCAACTATCCAAGAAAGCTAACTAAATATTTTATACCACTCATAGTATTGCATTTAATAAATTTTATTCAACTACAAAATGTCCAAAATAATATATACTAATGATGCACACAGTAGGCATATTCCCTTATCTGTCAAAATGTTTCTGGCTTTCTAACCATGCAGCAACAGTCATTACAAATTCATCAAAACTGATCATTAACTTTCTATCGGAACAATGATTGTACTCTGAGTTGAAACTGACATTTAACCATTCAGAACTTGACTTCCTATTGGTTATGGGTAACATATCATTAAACATAAGGGCCTGGCATGGCCTAGCGCGTTAAGGCGTGCAATTCGTAATCTGAGGGTCGCGGGTTCGCGCCCGAGTCGCGCCAAAACATGCTCGCCCTTCCAGCCGTGGGGGCGTTATAAGTTACGGTCAATCCCACTTTTCGTTGGTAAAAGAGTAGCCCAAGAGTTGGCGGTGGGTGGTGATGACTAGCTGCCTTCCCTCTAGTCTTACACTGCAAAATTAGGGACGGCTAGCACAGATAGCCCTCGAGTAGCTTTGTGCGAAAAACAAACAAACAAAAAAATTAAACATAAAGGATAACTACTAACAAATTATGAAACAGAGGATGTAACAAACAGGTGTGACATGAGAAGTCTGATTTCTTATTTCATACCTCTGTAAATGAAAAAAATTCAAGACTTATAAAAACGGTTTGTCTGAGCAATGATCATTTTATAGAGAACAATTTACATTTAATTTCACACTTTTTCAAATTTTTTGAACAGGTGGTGGATAAAATAGAAAAAATAAAAGGTGATAGGAAAACGTGTCATGTTAAGTAAAATTCAGTATTTTGTTAATATTGCATTGTAGAATTAAGAACTTAAAACTTATATTCTATTAGAACATGTATTATTAGCAGAGATTTTATCTTATTTTAATTGATATAACATAAACAAAAAAGCAGTATAATAAAAGTTTTAATATGAGACAGTAAAACCTCGTGTCATGCACAGTTAGAGGTATGTGTGGTGACAGGGTTAAATGAGTCAATTATTACCTTCCACAAAGCAGATTATGCAATTAGCATCTTAAGAGGCCATTAGGACTTTAATAACAAAAGAAAGAAGTGTAACTTTATCTAACATTGTCGTATCTATACCTGATTTATGTAGCAATCACAGTACAGTTAATAAGTTGTTCAAATTTCAAGTGTTAGTGCAGGTAAATTGTGTAACAATAACACAACATTCTGGGACAACATGGGGCCTATTGGTCCATCTAAGCTGCTCCACATTCTAACATAAAAAAACAACTTAAAGTACTTTTTTAAACTCGTTTAAATTTACTGCCTCTAGAATATCTGAAAGTAACACCTTTCAAAGGCAACCAACCCTTTTAGAAAAATAAAATTATTTGAACTGAAGATGATTCCAATGTTGCCAAAATTTATTCTTGTGTCCCCTACTTATACTATTCTCACTGTTAAATATAAAAATGATGATGCATCAACATCATCAATTCTTTTTAGAATCTTAAACACCTCAATCAGACACCTTCTAACTCTTCTTGTTTTTCAAAATGAAACAAGTTGACAGTTTTAAGCCTTTCCTCATATGAAAACCCCTCCATTTCAGGCACTATTCTAGCATCCCATCTCTAAACCCTTTCCAACAATTCAATGTCTTTCCTTAGGAGCCCAGTACAATGTTTCAAATGTGGCATAACTAGTGGCCTGTACAATGAAATTATAGCTTCTTTCGATTTTTATTTAATATTTTTAAAGTAACAACCTAAAATCCTATTGCAACAGTACATTCCTTGGATGGTTTTAGAGACTGATCAACTATTACATCAAAATCTATTCTTTCATATCAATGTTAAGGTTATTCCTATCCAATTTATAATTCAACTGATGATAACCCACATGCAGTACAATTACTAAAGTGTTGAAATGTCAAGTATTGGTATAAGTACACTGAAGACAAGATTATTATAATTCAAATACAGTTATTTTAGAATGGAATCATTAAGTGTTAGTATAAGTAAAAAGAGGAATAAGTCTTTACTATTCAAGAGCATAAATAGAAGATAGTTTTTTTTGCTTGTTCTGTATATGATGTTCTTTGAGTGTCAAAGGCTTGGGAACCTCCTTCAGGTGAGCATAAAATGATTAATTCTATTTGTTCAAATTATAGATACATATTCAATTTCATAAAATTTACTTTACATGAAATATCCATACTTCAAGACATACTCATCATTTAGTTTACATAAATGATTACATCAACGTTTATTTTATAGAAACCTCTTTAAATTTAAAACTAATGAAGTGCAAAAAAATTATTTGAAAAATAAATAAACAAATATTCTTTAAGGACCAACATTATGGCTCATAATAACCCCATTTTTACACTATTCAACATCAAAGGAACATGAAGGTATGATTATCTTACAATATTTTTACAAAATGTATAACAAAAGAAAATAATGTGTGTGTGCATACAAACCAAAGTAATAAAAGCACTTAAACCATTATCATTCACATGTTAAACTTTCCAACTCCCTTTTCACAACTGTAATTACAACAACATGCAATTTTCTATCACCTAGTGTATTACACACCTTCCATCTTGTTACTTCTTAAACAACCGATATAATAGTGTTCCTTCAACTTCTCTGTATATTGAAGCCTAGCAGGTTTAATAAACTCTGGTATTGAGCAAAATGTCCCATCATCATCTTGATAAAAAAAAAGTAGCTTCTTACCACCTTCACAGGTTTTTTATTAGTTTTATACATCATAAAATGTGTAAAGTCTACACAAGTATTATTTCAAAATGTATTGTTAAGCACATAATTTTATTTGTACATTATAATAATTAATATGATCTCCACTAATAATTACCTATATCTTCCCTTGTTAGAGGACACTTTTCATAAAAGATTTTTATGTTAAACGACAAATGGCATTGCCTGTCTTCATGTCCTACCACAAGGGCTGACACAGATCAAAACTGGAGAAGTTTGGTATCTTCATTTCATTACTTTCTTCTGTCAAGAATCTTCTATTTTAAAGAAAGGTAAGCTGTAGGAGAAAACCACAGGGTTTTTATGATCTTACTGTCAGAAGTATATGTTTTTATAGATTTTCTGCATAATCAATTTGGCAAAAAACTGATATTCCCAACTGAACCATTCATAAAGTCACAATATTATTGAAATCAAAATAGTTTTCTTATATTTTCCAAAAAGTATCAGGTTGTGTTCAGTATAACAGTGAAGATTTTTACCTTTTTCCATAAACTTCTTTTTTTTATCATATTTTTAAAGTAACTATAATACAAAATAAAACAAAAGCATTTTAAAAAATATATGTTTTTCATAGATTCATTGAAAAGCCCTTGTGATAATGCATCATACTACATGTTCTATTTCATTTAAAATATTCAAGACAATAAAAGTTATGTAGTTATTCTTATAAAATTTCCATGCCACTCTTTAATTTTAAAGAAATTAAATCTTACGTAAAAGTATCTTAAGAACTGCTGTCTTATTAGGTTTCTGATGACCTTCAAATTTGTTTCTTTATCTTATAGGAGAATTAATCTGATGTTTCACTGACATCCTTCTGCAATGGTGAGCTCTTTTATCCAAGTTTTAATGTTAGGTCTGGACTTAAGCTTCTTTGATTTAACTCTCAAACACCCTGATATTGCATTACCTTTACAGGAATCTAGTTGAATATATACATGTTTTGCAATTTTTATTCAAATCCATTTTGTATGTGAATGATTATTTTTAAATGCTAGGCTTTATCTAGTATATTCTAATTCTTCCAGCTTACAAAGCTGTTTACAGTACGAACACATTCATCAACAGCTAGTTTTCAAGTCTTTTTAGACCTCTGAGCATTATGGCCTATTTTAAAATCTGTCTAATCTAAATGATTTTTTTCACTTTGCTTGTTACAAGAACAATTAAGAATCTTGTCAGACAATGTGTATCTGTTTCTTAAGTTTCACAAAGAAGGTTCCTGAAAGCTTTAGTTTGTCATGAGTGAACATTAATTGTAGGTGTTCATAAAAATTGTATATTTGGTTCTTCAGGTTTGAAATGTAATTGAAACATATCATTGTTTTTATTTCTTCATTATGTTTTCAGTCTATGAATGGTCGATGGGAGCTTCCTTAATAAATCTGTAACTTATGTTTTCAGTGTCACACACATGCTTATTTCTATGTTATAAGCATGGCAAAATACTCTTTTTTTCTTTTGCAAAAACAAAATAAAAACACAGAATCTCAGTTCCACAGATCAGCATATTAACTACCATACTATGCTCAGCCTTATCATATAAGTATGATTGAAATTATTTACACACATCACTTCCAGAAACTCAAAGGTAAAACTTTTGTTTGCACACACACAAGAACTGAAGTTCCAGGTGAAATGGAAACTCGTCCACTTTTCCAAATTGATGTCCATATGAAATTAACATTTTTCTTACCTGAAAATACATTCCTGATAGATACTAAACTCCACATACAGAATGCTATCGACCTCGCATCTTTGCATATGAGATTTGTATGCCACTAAACTTGAGATAACATTCACCTAAATTAATGTGTTTGATAGAACTACATATAAGGAAAATATTAACTTTTGAGACAACTCAGTTATGCACACGGAAATACTAGATTCCCATGTTGAAATAGTTGAGAGACAAGCACAAGAAATTACCTAGAGGACCTTCCTTTTAAAAGTGCCCAAAAATAAATCCATGAAATGTATCATGTGATGACAAGGACTCCATAGGAGCACACAAGCAGAAGACAACATCTCATCTTGTCCAAGATATACTCTTCAACATAAGGGAAGGAAAGGCAAATGAACCCAATGTATTACAAGGACAAATAGAATGATAACATGACTATCCAAGCACCTGCACATAAGCAGTTAACAGGCCAATATATATAGTGTGATTAAAAAGCAGAAAGACTGCATCATGTGTGCATGCTTCAACTGTACTGAACAGGCTATAGCTGCAACAGGAGGGCAGATTAGTTCTGGAGTGTACTTTGTGAGGGACCTTTACCACACTGAAGGTGTTACCACCATTCCAATTCTCACTATATGTCTCAACCCAACTGGTGAGGATTCTCCATTGTCCACCACCTCACTGAGTGGACACTGGTAAGTGGTAACTCTCCTGTTGTCCACTAAAAGCAAAAAAGGGAGGGGAAAATCCACGGCATGGTGACCCCATTTGACCACCAGCCAGATAAGTCTTTTACTGGAGACAGTGCAGTGGGTAACCATAAAATATTATTTTTAAAAAACCAGCAATCATGAGCCAGAAAAGTTCAACACTTTTCTGATGCCTGAGTGTTAACATTTTCCCACAAGGAAAAGGATTTCCAGTAGGTTCTTACCTCCTCTTACTCAACTTCAATATGCTCTCTGAGCATTACTTTTTTTTTTTGTTAACAGCACAGCAGTCTGTTATACCTCTTTGCTTTTGTATCATTTCAGAACATGTGAAAATCATGTAACTAACCTCCACAAATTGTACTATGCTGCTCATAATAGTACAGGTTGCTCACTCTACTGTTCTAGTACAATCCTCACTTACGAGAAACAACAGTTACAAACTAAAACACTGACAGTGAGGAGGAAGGGTGGCAGAACACCAAAAGTGGATGGTTTGAGCATATAGACTATTTTGATTTAACGTGAATTTTGGGAAATAAGCATATTTAGGAAGTCAGAATTCTAATAAATGTTATGAAAAATTGAAAGTTACAATTTTCCAAAATGAAAATGATACTCACAGCAGGTACTTATCTCCTCTCACAAGATTAGCTTTTCTCATTTTGTTTTTCAATGCATACAACAAGCCTTCAACCCTCCCTCTTTTAGAATCCAAAGTTCCAACATGATCTCATGTAAATCACTATGTATCACTTCTCCACCGATATGAGAGTACTACTATCATGTAATGCACGTAACTCCCTATATGGGCTACTCTCAAACTATTGTTGTAAAGTTTAGCAGAAGACAAAAACACTGGAAGATAGTTGAAATAAAAGGTGGAAAGAGTGAGCAAAGGAAGTATCTATCAGAAACATATTTTCATTTTGGAAAATTTTAACTTCAAATACAATACTCTCCCTCTTCTCACAATATTAGCTTGAATCCCACAATGAATTTGAGGAGGGACCTGTATAAGGGAATCACAGACATATCCCCCCATAATCATCCAAAACTGAAAGGAAAATATCAGTACATCTGAGGAGAGGCACGCAAGTGGTTAGGCTAACTTGGAAAGGATCATGAGAACAGAAAGGTTGCAAAGGGTCAAACAGATGAGAATGAAGACCCTGAAAGCAAGCCAAGGAAGCAACATAATGGAGGGTACTGGCAAGACAGAGGAGTCCACCCAGTTCAAGAGGAGGGCAGAAATGAAAAACTAAGGACTGGCAGATAGGATAAAGGAGACCTGAACATCACGAGCCACAGAGGCTGTAGGAAGGAAAGTATGATCTGGAAAAGGAATAAGAAATGGTAAAAGGACATGATAAACTTGTGGACAAAATTATTTGACCTACAATAACCACAAGATGGGAGGAGAAAGAAATATGCCATCAAATGGAGGTGAAACAAGGAACATACAAACAGAGAACAGAGGTGCAAATGAATATAATGTGAGGGCAGGAAGACCCATGATAATATCTCAGACTGGGAGCAATGGATGCCTTGGTGGTCAATGGAGAAGAAAGGAATGGATGAACATGGAAAGAACAGAGGAAGTGAAGACCATGCAGAGACAGTTAAAAGTGAAGGTATGAGATAATGGTACGCAACACTCAACATCAAGAAGATTGGAGAAGCCCTCTGAAACAGACATATGAGACACTCATGAGGCAACTGTTGGATGAAAAGCCCAGTAGCCTCAAGTCAGTGCTCAGGAGAAAATATGCTCCATTTATGTATATGGATGGCTAAAGAAGGGCAACATAGAACAGGTTAAATGTGAAGTTACTCTGCAAAAGTAACTGGAAAATCTAGTCACAGACTTCACAAAAAATGGAGCACCACTGACGACTGGATTTATGTAGCAGGTTGGGACAAAAGAAAAGAGGAGAAGGGACCACCTGTAGCTGGAGAAAATGAGGTAACCAATTTCAACAGGGTAGGAAGAAGCCTTGCCAAAAGGTTTGAAAGATATCAGAAATGAACACTCCCCAAAGGCTATAGAATGTCGCCAGTAAGAAGGAAGGGAGCAGATAGGACAGTCAGAAAAGCCAGTGCCATAGAATAAAGTCTGAGAGGAAAAAGTAGAGCACAAGTGGTATAGATGTTGAAGAAAACACCCAGATGTACAAAATATTCGTGAGGATGAAGGAAGGACCTCTTCAAAGTGTTCAACCATTGCACCTGAATATTTTAGAGAAGGAGCTGACAAAAAGAACCATCTGACTCCTGTTTGGAAATGGCAATAGGAAACCAGTGGCCTACATACGTGTGGAAGCTCAGTCTCAAGGGTATAAATACCATTTCACAATTGGCACACTAACTGCAGTAAAAACCGCATGTGGAGCATGTACAATATCATTGGAGTAACAGGACAATGGTTGCTACAGATATACATTAGAGGGCCCAGGAATCCTGAGAAGGAATAAAGAAAAACCATGTATTGCCAAAAAACATGGCAAACAGTGGTACTGAGGGTAATTGTAACAGACAGAGGTGGAAGACGTAAATTCAAGAAAACGAGACTCAGAATCACACTGGGTCTTGCACAAGGAAAGGCAGATACATGTTGAACAGAAGCCACCCAAAACAACACAGTGAGAGTAATCATGTCAAACTCAGATGTCATTAAAACAACGCCATAGGAATGACCTATGTATACTGAATCGGGTGACGAGACCATAAAAATACAGCATTGTGACCCATAAATGACCTAAAGAAAAGTAAACTACATGTGAAGGGCCATACCAGAAATTTAACACAAAAGTCATCCAGTATTTTGCAATACATAACTAATCCACAACTAGTCCGTTTTTAGTGTTAGTTTATCAAGAAACCCATAAACTATTTATAAATTAGTTCGCATCCCCGTCGCGCCAAACATACTCCCTCTTTCAGCCGTGGGGGCGTTATAATATGATGGTCAATCCCACTATTCGTTGGTAAAAGTGTAGTTCAAGAGTTGGCGGTGGTTGATGATAACTAGCTGCCTTCCCTCTAGTCTTACACTGCTAAATTAGGGACGGCTAGCACAGATAGCCCTCGAGTAGCTTTGTGCGAAATTCCAAAAACAAACAGACACAAGAAAAAAGACGTATAACTTACACTAATCCAACATCTAATGGCGTAATTTTACTAGCTTCATTTTACTTGTAGATTAGCTATTATTTCCTTGGAAATTTTCACAAAGCATTCAAAGACTATTGAAGCTAATTAAAGAAAAACTTTTAAATAATAATTTGTCAGTGTAAACATGTAGACAAAATCTCACAACGTGTATATATTGACATTTCATCAAATCCGACCGTGTATGAGAGGTATTAAACTTCACGATTACATAATAACTTAATTAGCTGTTTCATAATATATTATCATGCAGAAGTTTAAATTCATTCTACTGTGTAAAATGTTCATCAAGTTATTTATTCATTTATTTTATGGTACACCTATTTTATAATTCATGTAGAATAATCAGTATTTACTGACTAGAAACGTGACACAAAGAAGCCAATCACCAGAGCAAGCCAGAAAAATGGCGTAGTGCATTAGGGTAAACGTACTGTACAGGCGATCTCAGTCTAACGTGGTGCACTTCTCAGAAAAACCATCATATATAACATTCTACATTCAGTGTAACTTAGCACATTTATAGAATAGAGCATCTTCATTTAACATAGTACACTTACTGAATACGTTACAAACATGTTTCTTATAATACAGTAAGAAACCTTTTAACCTGATGGCATCCACCTGAGCATGATATTTCTATCATTACCTCTTTTCACGCTAGTGTTGTGCTTTGTGATGCATTAATACTATTGTTTTGGATATTCCGACATTGAGCCCACAATATGATAATAAGCATTGTCGACGCATCCGGCTTCAATCCCGGTTATCATTTAAGATTATCAATGTAAGGTGATGACTTGTTTCCGTCTCTCTTTTCTGCAGTTCTATAAGGAAGGGCGGTTATGGCCGAACCTTATGATTTTCGATCTTTATTTTTGGTATAGATTTGTAAAAGGTGCTGTTCAAATATGAAAATACTATATTAGGGTCATTTTTCAATCGTTTGGGATAATATTATACGTGGTACCTTTTCTGCAAAGTTTAATACAGAGTTGGTAAAGTCAAAATTAGTCTTTTTGAAAACTGCAACACATAAGCGAAACACTTAGCTTACATACGTGAGGAGTACAACATGTTTTTACTAGTTTCTATCAACAGCATGTAATGACATCACTGTAGCAAAGTAACTTTGCATTATTACATTCAACTTAATAATAGTATTGAAGATTATAGAATGTCGAACCCCGATAATTTTCTTCACTTAATAAATGAATTGGATGAACTGTGACATATAGCTACCAGAGATAAGGTCAGAATATCATGTTGGCTAAGTATGATGGAAATACCGACAATAAAACTTCCAATATGCAAACACAATTTAGTTACACTTTTTTTATATTACTGGCCCGGCATGGCCAAGCGTGTTAAGGCGTGCGACTCGTAATCTGATGGCCTCGTGTTCGCATCCCCGTCGCGCCAAACATGCTCGCTTTTTCAGCCGTGAGGGCGTTTAAATGTTACAGTCAATCCCACTATTTGTTGGTAAAAGAGTAGCCCAAGAGTTGGCTGTGGGTGGTGATGACTAGCTGCCTTCCCTCTTGTCTTACACTGCTAAATTAGGGACGGCTAGCACAGATAGCTCTCGAGTAGCTTTGTGCGAAAAACAAAAACAAACACTTGTTAAATTATATCACCAAGATATCATAACAAAAATAAACGGTTTCGACGATGCCACCTGCATAAATACATGGTATTAGTAAAACCCTTATCACTTACATTTTTATTTAGTAGGATGTTTTTTTTAAAAAAATACAGTTAACCCTTATAATCGATTTATTAAACTTCTTTACGTTTTAAATTTTGGTCTTCAGCAAAAGTAAACGAATCAGCTATATTTAAATCCACTCGTACAGGTTATACACATTTTTATTTATTTTTCTCAACACTTCCTTAAATCCTGCTTGGTTGTTTGAAATTAAGCACAAAGCTTCATAGGGGTAAGCTGGGCTCTATCCACATCGGGTATCAAATCCGGGTTCTAGCGGTGTGGGTCCACAGATGCCACTGTTCCAGTGGAGATCCTTCATGATCTACGTGTTTTTCTAATGTCAAAAATCTAATCATGTGGATTTAAGCGACTGAAGTTAAACCCAGCGACTCTTCGGTTTCATATGACGATTACCTGTCTCCCGCTCTTTTAACTGTCACGTGGCCTGTCTACTGTGGTGCGAATGGTTCCATTTGTCATCTGATATTTTTACGCCCAAAGACACTTTGTTTCCTTCATAACCGCGCGCTAGTATGCACAGTAATTAGTTTTCTTGTTTCAAATTCTGTTCCTAATTTACTTCCATTGAAATTCATTATCTTAAATATTCACAAAATAGTCTGCCTGAAATTAGTGGTTTTCTTTTTTAATTTCAGTTTACCTTAAGGGCAGTTGACAAAATAAATTATACATAAAAATTGGCAACATATAGAGTTCAACGTTTCATAATTTGTTTTTTATAAATCATATGATTTTAATATATGTTTAATTAAGCTTATATAAAACGTGCTATTTTATAACTATTTATTATTACTTCAAAGATAGGCAACACAGCATAACAACCTAAACTAAATGTATCTATTTAAATGCATACATTGACCCAGACGGAAAATCTCGCCACAGATGTGGAAGTGTTCGTACGTCTTTACTATATTTCAAGTGCCTATCACAGTTTCATGTTGTTTCTCACGGAATTGAAATGATTGCATTAGTTCTATTTTTCCTTGTCAATCGGCTATTACAATATCGTATTTAAAAGATCACTCAAAACTCATGATTACCGTCTCTTATTTTAAAATTATAATTTGAAACAAGCACCACCCGTCATCAAAACGGTTTTTCCGATTTTATTAACGCAATAACGGGATTTACTGTCATGTTTATAGCAACCATTAAAAAGGAAGAAATTTTCCATTTAATATAGTGAAATATAAATAATTACTTAAGGTCTATTGTTTTTTGCCAATGCCAAATCACTTTATCGTAAGGCTTGTAAAAAAAAAAAAAAACATTCTTCACTGTTCCACGATTATTTCTTTCAGATTTGTATTTAAAGGGTATTTTTACACCTTTTATTTAAAATGTTTTGCTTTGTTGTTCTATAATTATTATCACATATATCTGTATTCCGTAGCTTACTATCATATAGTCATATTAATGAAGGTGTCCATCACCAAATCTCAGCATCATATGACCTTTGTCGTGAAATTACACTCAACCATAACTCATCACAACACAGCAACAATCATGAAATAGTATATTATACCTGACATCTACTCTTAGATTACACTACCATAGTTTGCTTGTGAAACTGTGCTCCTTTATGAAAATTAAATGTGGAATACCAAATATGATCAATTTGACTAAAATTAAAACTTAACTCGTGTCTATCGACAGAGTCTAACTCTTTGGGAGAAAAATACCCAAATAAAATCAATATGCATTTAATTTACAATTCAATTATCAAATTTTAAAACATTCAACCAATGGGATAACCCAAGAAACAGCACCTGATGCACACCCTACACTCCCTCATAAAGAGGAAACACTCAGTATCAATTAATAACTTCACTAAAACTAAGCATTCAAGTGAATGAACCAATTCCAGTACATGACATGCCTCCAGTATATCAACGTACTACCATTGCTACAAGGAACATCATGCTGGTACAAAAGATACAATCAACACCACAAAGGTTCTATAATGATGCTGCAAGATCACAACAGTCAGTATGACTCAATCACAGAAATGTCAAGTTAACATATCCATAAATAATTCAATACAAATGTGGTTATTACTGCAACATGTAAAAATACTATTCTGTCCATGACAGTCTTTCTAACATACATCTGTAACATTGAACAGCATTATCTCAATCTACGAGCTTGGTGCAGACTACCTACGAGAGATCATACACAGAAACAAAAATTATATCTCAATTTAATCTTTTTGCATTTTCATACATAAACATCCAAGTAGGTATTAGCTATAAACAATATAAACTATTTAAGGTTGACATAACTATACCAGAAGTTATCACAAATATTAACCAGAAGAAATATAACAATAGTGTCCAAGATAAAGACAGAATACCAAACCAAGTGTTTAAGAATGCACCACCTTAACTATTTCCAAAACATTTTTAGTCTCTGCACAATATTTCTACAACCCATCAATACGGAAATCAACGATCTTACTACTTTAAAAAAAAAGCCCCAACTCCCAAGACCAAAACAACTTTCTCTCTCTAAGCCTTACTACTTGCATAAGCATCATCTGGAATGAATTATCACTACATGACTAACGTGACTACAAGAGGAGGACAATATAATCAATGAAATACAAAATGTATGAAAAATGCAGAGAAACAGGAGATCACCTCATAAGACTTGGAGAAACCACATTTCCAACTGTAATCATGCAACAATACCAGCATCCTTAGATGTAAATAAAGCATTTGACACAACTAAATTAAGTACAACCTATGCACTTACAGCATACCAAAGGTATACTTAATTAATTTCAAGTTTCCTTTCAAACTGCATTGCTAAAGTTTCCACCAGCAACCTCGTATCTCAGCCATCCAAATCTGATGCAGTATTAAGCCCATTAATTTACACAGTATTTATCAGTGACTATGTAAGCCTCTCCTGTTGCTACTTCATGCATCACAATATGTTATTTAGTGGTAGAGAGTACATCTTGTAACTCCCCATGTGCAGCTAACAGAGTACATGATTCAATAAATAGGATCACAGCAAGTTGCAGATTGACCTTAATACATCCAAAACATGCTTATTTCACTGAAACCCCAAACATTTTCCACAATTCATGAAAGACAAACTTAATATATGACACACCCATAACCTTCAAAAATCATTCTAGATCACTTTCAACTTCAAGGAATTAATGACAAAATAATAATTAGAACAGTGAATCTCAGAAAAATAGCATGTAGCATACATATACACAAACCAATCATAAGAACTTTTCATGGAGTATAGATCCATGATACTCTGTAACATGCATACCTATGACTACAGTTACTTCAAAACAGCATGACTACTTTCTCTTCATCTATGATTTTACACTCCAGCATCTCATGTTGAGAACTCAATCTCTGAAGATTGTAATTGCTGCTAATTTTTAGAAAAAAAACACTAAAATGTGACACTTACCCACCATACAATTTCCTAAAATTGTACCCACATCCTCTTCACAGGAAAAGTATTTGTATTCATACATTTTATTCAGTATCTAATACATAATCATATGTATGCCAAACGCACAATAATATACTATTGTGGGTCACTCTGTAGCACTAATCTATTGCTTTCCAGTTTTTAAAGACGTGAGCAAGAAGAACAATTACAGTTAGCTCAAGGGTGTAAATGCAATTCAGATATAAGAAAGCGAAATGGCCAGAACTTGAAAAATTGTACCCTTGTGTAACAGAACAGATGAGTCAAAGCATTGTACCTTCAACAAAAATGATAATTTTTCAAAGGAAAAAAAGATAGCTAAGGAAAAGAATTATGATGTTTTAATGTTATACACCTTGGTCTTACAGATTCATGAAATGTAAAACCTAGTAATACAAACAAAAACAAAATAGCACAAAGGATGCCAGAAGGGCTTGAGAATAAAATTTTAGAATCCCATGCATATATAATCAACACAAGAAAATCAACAAATTTTGGGCTATCTCAAATTGCTAATATGGATGAGGTACTCAGAATATAATTATAAAAACAATTGAGCATGAGAAAATCCATTACATAGTAAGTAGTATTATCATGCTGTTCCAACAGTTTAAAACTTCCACCAAAACTGATATTTAAAAGAAAGACCTTGCCATAAGAGAAGTTGCCAATTGGTATTCTTCTTCATCTCCATCCCAATGGATGGATGGATGAATGATGGGATGTAGTTGTGGCTAGACAAAGTGTGGGTTAAATGTCAAAGTGGGTTATTGAAAGCCCCAGCCTTGCTTGTATGGGATTCTTTAAGTGCACGTAAGACTGATCCAATTAAGAAAAAAATTGCCCAAAGGAAGACCCAACTGGCTGTTATACCTGGTGGACTAACAAGCCAATTACAACCACTGGATGTATCTATCAATTTGTCCTTCAAGTGCTTCATGTCCAACGAGTTCAACAAATGGATGCAGATGGTCAACTACAAAGTGACTCCTACCAAAAGAAGGAAGAGACCAAGCATTCCAATTGGATGACAGTGGGTGAAAAGCTCATGGGACAGAGTGAAGACTAAAATTGTAGTAAAGGCATTTAAGAAATGTGTCAAAAGTAATTTTCTTTATGGTAGTGAAGATGATATCCTGTTTGAGGAAAGTGATGACTCAGGTGAATGAGCCTTCAAATCTTGATTTCAGTGGCAGTGATGCACAAGATTTTGAAAGTTTTTATAATGAATGAATAATGTTTTTGCATTATTTCCTTTTTAACACTATTTTTAAAGACTTTGGACGGGTTTATGGCAAGTAAGCAGTTATTTTGTTTACTGAATGTTTCAAAGTACCAAACCTTTTTTTCTTCCCCAAAGTTGTGAAACTGTAATAAAAAGGTATTTAAAAAAATGTGATGTCAGCATTTTTTGCTCACATAAAAGAATTGCCTTAATGGCACCAAAGATAATACTGTTTGAGTACAAGTGAGAGTGAACTTTCAGAATTTGTTTTCAGTGAAATCTGTGATGAAAAAGATGAATTTGAAAGTTTTCATAATGAATAAACAATGTTTTGATGTATATGTGTGAAACAATCATATTTTATTATATTGTGTACATTACTTTTGAAGTATTATGAAAAATAATAAAAGATTATGCTTTTGTTAAACAAATAAATAAATGATAACTTTGAAAAAATATTTTCCCTGAACGTAGTCTTGAAAATAGGGTGTCTTATGCACTGAAAAATACGTTAATATTCAAAGAGATCTCATTAACTGTGTCTAATAAACATAGTTTTACATATTTTTCTCTCATCTAATAAAGGACATAACAAAGTAATAACATTTGCAAGAGGGAGCATGTTTTTCTTGTCCAACCCCTGTACACAAATGGTAAGAGGAAATTTTTAACAAGACATAAGCTGTAGGTAAACTAATGTGTATATCCCAGGTAACAGTGAACTCCCAAAGTTAAATGGCAAAATGTTTTTAGTGACATATAAAGTGATAAACAATCTCTTTTGGAAGAAATGAGTGCATTAACTGATCTCAATTTTGTATTTTCATCTAACTCATAAGACCTTTTGACCAAGTTCATGGTTCCTTAATTGATTTAATACTGAATAAAAAACATATATCGATAAAACAGTTTCTTATTTCATTTTCATGCACTCATAATATGATATAATTAATGTAGAATATATATCCAACAAAATGTTTTATTGTGATGTCCAAATAAGAAAGTTCTGAATTAATTATTATTTGTTCTCTTTTATTATTATTATTATTTTAAAATGTCAATAAACACAAACAAATGACATGTAGAAAATGTTCATAGATACAAAAATAAAATTATTATTGTGTGCTTTTAATACAAAGAACAAGTACAGGTGTAACTGCAGTTAAATGTATCAGTAGAGCTAACAATTGTGAGTCTACATGCTATATTGTAACATTAAAAAATTAAGAACTATACAACATACAAGTTCACACAAGATAAACAATTATAACAGTGGAATAAAGAATAACTGTTGTCATTACCATTTCACCTAGTCATAACTGTTTATGTAAACTTAATAGCACTCATACTTTCCCATAAAATTTTAAAACCTGACAATAAATGTATTATCTAGCAAAAAGTAATCTACAACAAAATGGAGTTAACAAAATTTTGAATTCTGGCATTTCATGTCTACATTTACTTAAACTATACTTCCTGACCACATCTCCTCATTTTCATCAGTAAGAAATAGTGAATGGTACCTACACTTTCATACCATACCATCTTGTGTTTTGCAAAAGCCAAGTCTTAACCATTGGTCAAACTATACATTGTGTCTTAGGTCTCAACCTTAATTCTCAAAGACAGCAAACAGTTGCTAGTTATACTTTTTCTAACCAATAATTGTAAAACTTCTACTTGCAATAATGTTATAATTCTAGAAAATGAACTGTAAATGTTTCATAATTATTTGAAGTGTCATATGTTCATAATAATTATACATATATATCCAGTTCATGTACAAACACAAGCACCATTTCACAAAAGACAAGGAGATACAAACAAAGCTGACGTTACATTGACTATCCAATTCAGCTGAGGCCTTACGCTATGGTGTAATTTTTTGTATACAAGTTAATCAGCCATAACTTGAACTGTCTCACAGAACATCAGTTTATTCCCTCTTCCACAACTTAGAGGTGCAGTTGTCACTCCCTTGCATAAACTTTGAGTAACGCTTCATGTTCAAATATTTTGAAATACTAAAACCCATTTTTATTATAACTATTTCACAATACCTAAAATATGCTTGATTCGGGAAGAAACTGCTGTATCTAGATCATACATACCTGTATTGACAAAGTATACAGTATCCCACAACTGATAGCCATACTATACTAAAAAAATATATATATTATCAAAAATTACACTTTAAACTCCAAAAGCAATCAAAGCATTAAAAGCTTATATGTCTAAACTTTGTGTTAATCATGGGCAACTTAAGAAGAATGTAGAAAAAAAAATGCACAATTTATGAGATTCCTATTGTATTATCACCTCCAATAGGTAACTAATTCAGTGCATCATCTGTGACATTAAGATAGTGAAAAAACTGTCCTGCAGATGCTAACTGGTTTGAGTTTAGGCAGCTCGCCCATGGGTGAACGGCTTCAGCAACCAATTCAATGAGTTGAGCTGCACTCTTGTTTTCCATTTCCTGATACATAGCTTAGGTACACAACCAACCTCAAAAATGGAGATGACAAGACCTTGTTGAAATGCCACTAGGGAGAGAAACAATCTTGTTAATCACAATTATAATTACCTCCTATATGCAGAATCTTGCAATATAAATGACTGAAATGCATGTATCTGCAAATTTTCTTTCTAAAGTGTGTACTATCAATGTTTTAAGAGCTGTTAATTTTACTAAATAAAATGCAATACTGACCAGTAGCCTGCTAGTGTGCCAGTGATAACTTCAAGCCCTGTATGTTGCTATTCATATAAGGACTATTACCCAAACATGTTAATACATATCCTTGCTTTTAGCATGAAATTCATATCCTAACTAAAATCAAAAATTGCATAATGATCTAATTCTGATAAACTTGGATGAACCAACAACCAAATTATATGTTAATACTATTTTATGATGCTCAAATATATTATCTATTAAGCAATTTAAATACACCAACTTGCTATTACACAAAAACCATCTAATGGCTTGTAGCCAGAATAAAAATATCATTCTGCTTTCTGAATGAGCATCTTGTAATAGCTAGTAAGTTAAAATGGTACTTCAACTTGTTTTCTGTAGAAAAATCTCGTAGTGGCTTAAAGCCAGACTAAATGTCATGCACTACATATGCAAGATGTCAAAATGCAATTCATATCACAAAAATTATCACTAACTGCAATTTCTAACAGATTAAGTTTTCTACTAAACAAACATAGATATATGCTGGAAAGCCAAAACAAATAATGGAATACTACATCTAAGGGAAGGATATCAAGAACAAGTATACCCAAACCTTAGATGAAATACAATTAAATTCAATTTAATAAAAGTACATTCAACGTCATTTAAAAAAAAATTGTGGTCACAATATATACATCAAAAATTAGGGTATAAATTGTAAAGAACATTATGAAATGCTCCGATTTTTCAGGTACTGGCAGAAGTAAGAAATTGACTGGGGGTACACCATCTCTACAGTTTAACCTTAACTTGGCTGTCCTTGCATGTTTAAGTATATTGCAGTAATACCTTAACATATTGGTGTTTGTGTCCAAACATCTTATTAAGCACTTAAGTGCTTACTTCATGGGCAGTTTTGCTGTCTCCCCATAGATGTATTATATTATTTCTGTTTCTTTACTGTTATATTTTAAATTTAGGAGGAACAATCTACTCACATCTCTTCCATTTTTCTATTTTCTCCAGCATTTGAGGCTGACAAATATCAGATTAAACTAAACATCAGTGTACCCCAATATAATTTGGGTCTTACTTCCACCATGGCACATTACATGAGACCTACTTTCTTATGTTTTGTGTCCTGCAATTCAATGTATGAATTGTGGCTGTGATTTGTTTCATTTTATCTTCCTTAAAATAACAATTATACATAAAAAATTTATTTTATCACTTATAATGTGGTTACCAATGTTGCAAAGTTACTTTATCCTCTAACAATGTTTAGGTACAACAAGAGATTTACTGCAACCTGATGTTTCATATTATTTTACTGGTGATATTTAAAAATACATGGAATAAACAGAAAAAAACTTAACATCATAAAAGCAACACAATCAAACCAAAGTGTCTGGAAAAGTGAACTTTCCTTTATAAGGGATAAGTGACACAAGTTTCATGATTTCTCAATTATCATATTCTCTAAGCTAGCTAGAGTAACTAAACTTATTTCATGAAATAACCAATTTGTACATCATTAGCTTTTAGGAAAATAATTTCAAATAAAATAAAAATTATAACTTTTCTGGAATGAAAATATGTTTCCAATAAATGCTTACCATTCTCTCACATAAACAGCTATTTTTCTTCAGTACTTCAGGAATGAAATAGAAGCACCAATTTCAGTGAGTTGGAAAAGTGTGAAGTGTGAGTGAAGGTACGACCTGCTGAAAACACATTTTCAGCACAAGAAAATTATAACTTACAATAAAGTAAATTACCTTCAATCACATAAATTGCTACAATCCCACAATGAAAAGGAAGACGAACCAGTGCAAGGGAAAGAGAGTGCATTCTTCAAAACCATCAAAAGGGCACTATCAAAAATGAGATCTTTATACAAGATCATATATGAGAGACTATACCACTTCTGTATCAAATACACTCTTTGGGTGTGTAGAAAAAAAGTGTTGCAGATATGGGTGGAAATAGAGAGTACCACATCCAACAGATAAAGAACTATCGTTGGATAGGAATTTTAACTACAACACATGAAAACAAACAAAAGATGTAACTGTCTAGAAATTCAAAAACGTCACAGGGTTGATTGATTGATTTAGTGTTTTATGGCACAAAGCAGCTAGGCTATCTGCACCAAACGTCTGGTAAAAAGGTAAAAACAAATTAAATGTAGTAAAATACAGAAAAGGAATTGAAGGTAAAACAAAACATCACTGAAAAACAGAAAAAGCATAAAACCAATGTTGACACCTAGTTTACACTGTTAAGAGAGAAAGCAGAGTAAAAGAAGTTGTAAAGTACTTACTCTATCAAAATGGTTATGATCATAACCCGCCAGGAAGACTAACAGGTAAGTACAAGAACCACCATCAGTCACCTGAAGTTGGCCTTTCCAGTCCTGGTTCCAGATTATGTGTCATAGCAGCCATTATCAAAATGTAAAATAAGAGAAGTTTTAAAAGACATACAGCAAAATCGTAATAATGAGTAGCCAAATGCCCAGTAAAAGGTAAAAGTAAAGTAAATGTCGTAAAATTTGTAAAAGTAAATGAAGGTAAAAACAAAACAGCAATTAAAAACAGAAAATTGCATAAATCCGATGTTGACATCCAGTCTATAAAGTTGTAAAGGACTTCCTGTAGCAGAATGGTAATGATCATAACCCGCCTGGAAGACTAACAGGCAAGTACCAGAACCACCGTCAGTCACCTGAAGTTGGTCTTTCCAGTCCTGGTTCCAGGTTATGTGTCATTATGGCCAGTACCAAAGGGCAGAGTAATAAAAGTTTAAAAGACATGCAGCAAAATTGGAATAACAACTCGCCAGGACGACGAATGGGTAGTTCAAACAGCAGCGTCACTCAGCTGACATTGGCCTTCCAGTCCTGGTGTCGAGTTATATAATGTTCTGGCCATTTTCCAACTTCAAATTAAACTAGAGAGATTGAAACTTTGAAAATGGAACCACAATTAAAAAAGGTGTAATAAATAAATATCCAACACTTAAATGAGATTAAAAAGATTAATGGCCATTAAAAAACTAAAAACTTTATCAAGGTGGAAAGTGTCACCATCACCAATAACACTGTTTAATGTTACAGATAAACCCTGGGAAAAAAACATGTTTAAAATAGTGCCGTCGTTGAGAGTCGTAACGATGGCAAGAAAGTAAAATGTGGATTACAGTGATTTGAGTGTTACACAAACTACACACTGGTGCAACCGTTCCAGATAAAAGAAAACAATGAGTTAAAAAACTGTGACCAATGCGTAGTCTACTTAGAACAACTTCCTCCTTCTGAACCTTATGGAAGCTAGATGGCCAAAGCCCAATATAGGGTTTTATTAGAAAAAGCTTGTTGTCGCGTTGCTCACTCCAAGTGGACTGCCAGCTGGCATGGAGCCGAGCCTTCAATACAGGACCATAATCTATGTACAGAATATGTACAGTGGTGATAGTGCCTGAGCAGATAGATTTAGCTGCCGTGTCTGCAAGCTCGTTCCCGCAAATACCAACATGGCCTGATATCCAGAAAAACTGGATAAAAGTAGCAGTTAATGAGAAATGGGCCAGTCGGTTTTGAATATCAGCGAGAACAGGGTGTGAGCCAACGTGTAGCGATTCCAGGGCCAGTAGAGAATTAAGCAAGTCAGTAAAAATAGTCCAGTTGGAGTATTGCTCAGCTACAATATGATTCAGGGCAAGAGATATGGCGTGCAGTTCAGCAGTGAACACAGAAGCTGTAGAGGGATTCTGCACGCAACCACCGAACTGCAGCAAACCATGGCAGAGCCCACTGAAGTACCTGATTTGGAACCATCTGTATAAATTGGAATGGAATGATTGTTTGAAAGATGTTCATTAAATAAAAGATGGTACTTCCAATCTTGAGTATCTGCCTTTTTCAGATGACTGAAAGAAAGGTCACATTTGGGGGCTGTAATAAGCCATAGTGGGATGGGCTGACCTGTGGATCTGCAATGTTATCCATGGACAGACCCAATTCATCCAATGGCGCCTGGATGTGAAGGCCAAAAGGAGGAATGGCAAATCGTCTGTTCTGAAAAAGTACGGCCCACTGAGGACGGAAAACACATCCCCAGGTGGGATGCTTTGGTAAGGAACAAAGTTTCAAAGAATATAGTAAAGATAGTTGTAAACGGAGAGGTGCAGAGAAGGTTCATGAGATTCAACGTATAAGCTTTGAACTGGAGAGGTGCAGAAAGCCCCAGTGCAGAGTCAAAGTCCTTGGTGATAAATGGGGTCCAGCATCTTTAAGGCCTTAAGTCTGGCACAGCCATAGACCATTGATCCATGGTCGAGTTTTGATCGAATAAGAGCACGATATACCTTTAGCATAGAACATCAATCTGCTCCCCAACTGGCAATAGAGAGGACACGGATGATGTTCAATGCTCTTGAGCATTTGACCCGTTGCTGCTTTAAGTGTGGTATAAATGTCAGCTTACAGTGAAATATAAGCCCCAGGAACTTGGTCTCAGGGACCATTAGCAGCAAAACTTCACCGATATGAAGTTCAGGATCAGGGTGTATACCCTGTTGGTGGCAAAAGTGCATGCAAACGGTTTTAGAGAGAAAAAAATTAAAACTGTTCGCCATAGTCACCTTCAGTACACGATTGAGGGCAGTTTATAGTTGCCACTCAATATATCTCATGTTTGACGATCGACACGAGATGTGAAAATCTTCGACATACAGCCCATTCGCAACAGTGAGAGGGAGTTGTTCAGTGATGGCATTTATCTTTATACTGAAAAGTGTGACACTCAAAACACAGCCCTGAGGGACTCCAAGTTCCTGTACAAAAGAACGGGAAAGTGTCGAACCAACAGGCACTTGAAATCTCCAGTCCAATAAAAAATTTTCAATAAACATAGGTAAATGGCCACATAACCCATATGTATGGAGGTCTCGCAAAATACCATACCTCCATGTTGTGTCATAAGCCTTCTCAATGTCAAAGAATATTGATACAAGATGTTGGCATTTGAGAAAGGCTTCTCTGATTGATGTTTCAAGTCGAAGTAGGTGGTCTGTGGTGGAGTGCTGTCATCGGAACCCACACTGGGTGGGCGAGAGGAGATTGTTTGATTCGAGGAACCAAACAAGATGAGCATTAACCATCCTTTATAAGGTCTTACAGAGACAGCTCGTCAAAGCAACTGGACGGTAGTTTGTAGGAATCTTGAGATCTTTCCTCAGCTTAGAGAAAGGGAAAATAATAGCCTGGTGCCAGGCATCAGGAAAAACATTCTCCTGCCAGTTCCAGTTAAAGACAATTAGAAAGACATCAAGAGAAGCAGGAGATAAATGGTGCAGCATGTCATAGTGTACATCATCAGGTCCAACAAATGTACTGCCAGATGATGAAGGGAAATTTTCAGTTCCACCAGTGTAAATGTACAATTATAGTCAAAGAGACAGTTAGTTCGAAAGGAAAGAGGTGAACGCTCTGCCTGAGTCTTGATGGCCAAGAAGGTTGAGGAACAAGCAGAAGTGCTAGATACCCGGCAAAGCTTTCACCTAGAGTATCAATGATGCTCCAGACATCAGCCACCTCCTGACTATCAGAGAGTAAGATCGAGAGAGGGACAGAATTGTAGTGCCCACTGACCTTTCGAATCCAGTCCCATATGACCTTGGAAGAGGTGGTAGAAGATATGTTAGTTGTGAACTTAATCCAAAATTCCTTCTGGCTTTGACGTCTTACCCACCTAGCATGTGCACCGTTGGAAAGCAACAAGGTACGAAAGTGTGGGATATCTACGAAAAGTATTCCAGGCCCGTTTTTGAGCCTTCCGTGCTAAGTGGCAAACAGGATTCCACCACGGACGAGGATATCGTGGAAAACGTGTCGAGGTTTTAGGAATACACTTAGCAGCTGCTTGTATAACACAGCCAGTTACCGCTGCCACACAGTCGTCTATTGATGGCTGATTCACGATGGCAGGATCAAGTTCTGCAAGAGCAGTGAAAGTGGACCACTCTGCCTGATCCAGCTTCCACCGGGTCACGCGGGTAGGGTGGCATCGACCACAGTCAGTCTCTCTCAAAAGTATAGGAAAATGATCACTGCCTAGTGGATTATTGTCAACCCTCCATGAAAAATGGGAAAATAATGAAGGGGAGCAAACTGAGTGATCAATAGCGGTAAGGGACTGACTAGGTGCATGAAAATAAGTGGAAGAACCAGTATTGAAAAGAGATAGGTTGTGATCAGAGAGCATACGCTCTACAGAGTGACCTCTCCCATCAATAACAGCAGTTCCCAGAGAGGATGATGTCCATTAAAGTTTCCCCGGGTAGAAAGGGGAGACGGCAACTGTTCAACGAGAACATCAAGGTCTGATTGATCATATGTCTCTTCAGGGGACAGGTAGAGAGAACAAACAGAGATGGTATGACCTAAGGAAACATGGATGGCTACGGCCTCCAAGGGTGTGTTGAGTGACAAAGACAGGGTGGGCACATGCTGATCAACCAATAGTGCCACCCCTCCATGCACTCATCCATCACACAGCCTGTCATTTCTGTACAGAGAAAACTGCTGAATGGTGACTGTATCAGCAGGTTTTAGAAATGTTTCTTGCAAGTAAAGACATACAGGATGGTAGGAAGCAATCATTGTTTTGATATCATCCGGATTAGAACGTAAACCTCAACAGTTCCATCGTATCAAGGTGGCCATTTTTAATAACGAGTAGGCGAAGTGGCTGAAGAACCCTTTGTTTACGACCACGTCTTTTTCCTTACTGTCCTTAGTGGGAGGAGGTCTATCAACCTCCATGGATCCTGCCCTAAGTCGATTGGGCAGGTCTTTGTTATTGGAAGGGGATTCCAGTGACTGAGGACATGAACGAATGATTCTTTTGTCTTTTGGGTGGGAGAAAAAGATGTATTAGAAGAAATATCTGTACCTGAAACTAAAGGATGTGGATCTTGAGGTTTCTTGGATTGTATGGGAGGAACAGAGATGGGTGTGGAAGTCGATTCATCAACCTTTTTAACCATGGAGGTCAAAAGGCTTTTCATTTGTTTTGAAAATGATTCTTTTTAAGGCACAGAGAGATCTGTCTGCACTCCCACTGTAGTTGTCGAATGAAGTGCAGTAGCATATGTCTGAGATGGAATGGCGGGCAGCAATTTCTGAGCCTCAGGATAACTAATGTTATGAGTTGTTTTCAAATGCTGCACCTCTTTTTCTCCAGCCATTTTGGGCAAAACGAAAGTAGGAAGGGTGAGAACCATTGCAGTTGACGCAATGCGGGTCCATGTCACATTCATAGGCATCGTGGTCCTTGCCACCACAATGAGCACATGTCAGGGAACCACGACATGATGTCTTTGAGTGGCCGAAATCTGACACTGGAAACATTGGAGAGGGTTTGGAATGTATGGCCGTACCCTTCAAATTAGACAACCTACATTGATGGTGGCAGGTGCACGTGATGATGTAAATGTCAAAACGAAGGTATTTGTTGGCAGTGTAACTCCATCTTTGCGAGTGGAGATGCGCCTCACTGCAGAAACTCCTCGAGTGGAGAGACCAGCGAGAATCTCTGACTCGGGTACGTTCTTCAAATCCCTCTCCACAATAACTCCTCGTGATGAATTCAAGGAAGCATGAGGGGTAACCTCAATAGGTATATCCCCAATTGCCATTGAATTCAAGAGTAGTTCACTGTGTTGGGTTGTGGATGTTTCAACTAATGTTTGCAGATCAAAGCTTCTTTACTGACTTTGGAGACCCAGCAAGACCCTCAAGTCCCTTCTGAATAAAAAAGGGGCCATTCGTCCTGAAGGTTTTTCTGAAAGAGAATGTAATATAAGGAAATGAAGTACGTGTGTTACAGATGTTGAAGATTGCTGCTCAGAGTCTTCAAGATGTGGTCGTTTACCTATTGACTGGTTTTTCACTATTTTATTATAATTTTTTGAATAAGGATCCATAGGAAGAAAGAAAAATTTCGGTACCCACTGACCCCACACTCCATGGAGCCCTATGAGGGGACGCACTACAATGTCATGCAAGGACAATGCAGCAACGCCACAGTGGTGTGTTAAGGTTGGATCCCTCAA